>NC_064561.1:174065924-174368954 GCF_937001465.1 Orcinus orca | reverse complement strand
CCAAGTTTAGTTGGAACATAGAAGCGATGACTAATTATAATGAATTATTCCTGGAAATTTCAGGCACTATAGAAGGTCTCTAGGAGTCTTTTACTTCTTCAGACTTTTTTTTTTTTTTTTTTTTTTGGTGGTACGCGGGCCTCTCACTGCTGTGGCCTCTCCCGTTGTGGAGCGCAGGCTCCGGACGCGCAGGCTCAGCGGCCATGGCTCACGGGCCCAGCCGCTCCGCGGCATGTGGGATCTTCCCGGACCGGGGAACGAACCCGTGTCCCCTGCATCGGCAGCGGACTCTCAACCACTGCGCCAGCAGGGAAGCCCCAGACTTCTTAATAATACCCTTTTCTAAGTTGTGAGTCTCAGAAATATGGAAGTGGGAAAGAGGACTGACAGAATATGTAGTCTAGAGGAACAGCCTTCCCTCTCTGTCAAAATTAAATCTCCATGTCAGTAATTCTAAGCCAAGGACACTGACACATCCCCCAGTCATCCAAGACATGCCTCTGAAATCTACCTGACCTACCATCCCTGGGTATTAGAGGAAATTTGGCTGTGAAGAGACTTGAAGAGATTTGGTGTGGAGCATCAGCTTCCCTGACAGAAGCAAAAAAAAGCAAAAAACCAGAAAGAAAAAATCCCTAAGTATCCAGGACATAAGGCACAGTCGGAAAGCAATATTTGCAAGTCAAACTTTCAGAGTGCTGCTTTCACCTCCCACCAGGAGAAATGAAGGTGTGGTTGAGCATTGAGTTGGAGAAGAAATAAATACAGCCAACAACCTGAAATGGAGAAAGTACCTGAGGTTTAAACACATTTTTTTAATATTTTGTCCTACTCCGTGAGGCACACGGAGGGAGAATCTGGGGGACAGAGGCTACGTTCATAAATTGCAAATACTTCCCTGGAGAGAGAGTGAAATGGGTGGGAAAATAATTATAACAACATCTGGCCCATAAGTCTTGTTAAGGACCGGAGAGTCTCTGTTTAGCAAACTATTCCAGAAATCCTTTAGTAAGGTGGTTGATAAACTTTTTCTGTAAAGGGCCACAGAATGAATATTTCAGTCTTGCCATCCATACCATGTCTGTTGCAACTACTTAACTTCGCATTTTTACAACAAAAGTAGTCATGGGCTATACATAAATTAATGGGTATGGCTGTTTTCCAAGAAACTTAAAAGAAAGGGTACAAATGAACTTATTTACAAAACAGAAGTAGAGTCAGGATGTAGAAAACAAACTTATGGTTATCCCAGGATAAGGGGGGAAGGGATAAACTGGGAGATTAGGATTGACATATACACACTACTATATGTAAAACAGATAACTAATGAGAACCTGCTGTATAGCACAGGGAACTGTACTCAATACTCTGTAATGGCATATATGGGAAAGAATGGAAAAAAGTATACATATGGGTATATGTACATGTATAACTGATTCACTTTGCCGTACACCTGAAACTAGAACAACACTGTAAATCAACTCTTCTCCAATAAAATTTTAAAAATAAAATAAAATTGAATTAAATTAAAAAAACAAACAAACTGTTGCTGAGATATATGTGGTCAGCCAGCTGTAGTTTATCCACCTCTTGTTTCCAAATGAGATCAGAAGGGCATGTGTTATAAGAAGACTATAAAACAGAAATAAGGGGTAAATTATTACATATGTAACATCAGAACTTTGTGGGTGTGGCAGGAAGGAGAAGAGACAGGGAGTGACAGAGGCAGCAGTCTCAGGCAATGAGGCAAGAGGCTTCGATGTGTGGCAAAAAGTGGCGGAAAGGAATTTCTGCTGATGCGCTAACCAAAGAGTGATCTATTATCCAATTTTATGAGATTTGAACAACTGCAATGTAAGCTCCTCTACCTCCTAAACCCTCGGTAAAATTTGCTTTATAGACCAGCACGCTATAAAATGAAAATTTTGTTAGGGTATGTTTGCTTACTTGTTTACACTGAAACTACTAAGGAATAGAGGTTGATTTTCAAGTGTGGTTGGCATGGATCAAAGAGATGAGAACTGTGTAGGCATATAGTGAGAAAGACATTCTGAGTTCTGTGGACACTATAACTGAGAACCACTGAGATCTTTAAGCACTTAATAATATGCAGAAATCCTGGGGAAAGTAGTAGATTATTGGTGTGAGCTGAAATCTGGGTATAAGAGAATCTGTAGTAACATTATACCATTGCAGTAACTAAGCATATTTCAATTCACCATATAAAATTGTTACATGCCTGCTAAGTCTCAAGGAAATATGTATTTTATTGTATTCTTTGCTGGAAATTATTATTTTATTGCACATGGCATTTTGAAATCAATGTATGCTCAATATGGTGCAAAAATTGGTTGAAATAGCGTTTATTGGCGGTGTGTTTTTTTTATTACAACATTAATAGATACCAATATTGAGATTTTTATTTTAATAGATCTAGATGGGTATTTTGAATGTTATTTGTAAAATCATCTCAGAGTTTTCTCATACACCACCAAGTTTGGAGATCACTAGATGAGTTTGAACATAATTTGAATAAAAAAGAAATGACCTATTATTGTCAAGAGAAATATTTTTGACCTTTCAGGGTCTTATTCACAGGAAATAGGGATCTGTGGGCTGGTTTGACTCCAAGTAGGAAGTGATCTCTTTTATGTCAAGGGGGTTTCGAAAGTCATTTGTCTTACCGTAGCACACATACAACACTGATTGGGACAGAGAGAATACAGCTGTCAAAAAGAATACCAACCTATACTGGAAAGACAGGAAAAAAGAGAATTGTACTGATTAAAATGTCAAATTTTTCTATCATACTGGAAGGTTTTTAGAATAATTGAATTGAGTAATTTTTATACTCTGTTTCACCTGCATACATAGATCATAGCAAAAGACCATTGAGAGAGACTTAAATGAGCTATTATAGTCCTAAAAAGATTATTTAAAGTCATGCAGACAAAATGACACACTTTATTTTTGTTGTTGGAGAAAGTATCTATGGGATGGCTCACTCTGTCTACCATGAATGATAATTATATAACTTTTTAGAGTAAAAAATGAATTTTTAGAGCAAAGTATATGTGATCTTGTGTGTTTTAATTTTCTGGAATTGAAAGGAGAAGATGTTTTACTGAAATCTTCTTCTTAGTTAGCATTCACCTAGCATGACAATAAAGGTCCGGATGATGGGCATTATAAAAGAAGACATAAACGTACATGGTTAGTGACTCGATTTGAGGGCAAGGAGAAGTAATCAAAATTTTGTGAATGAATAACTGATGACACAATGGTATTGGGGGTAGCAGAAAATGAAATTAATAACATATAACTGATTTAAGTGTAGGTTGATTTTGAGGTCATGGCTTGCACATTTAAATATTCAAAATATTATTAGATATTTATAATTCCAGTGTGCAGGACAACAAAATTGTTGATGTCATATCCTTGGGTCTGTTTGTTGTAATCATGAAAGTAGTGGGCTCCAAGATTAGAGTAACTGAATTCAGAATTTCAAAATGTAAAAGATGACATACTCGGGAAATTCCAACTTTAGAAAATAGGTGAATGAAATGGACAAATGTTGATTTTAAATAAGAGGTTATTTAAAATATTTAAAGTAAATTTTTAGATCAATTTAATATCTGCAAATATATTCATATTATGCATGGAATACTCTCTAAAGCTGTTCTAACTTAAATTTATTTTAATTTTTGTCATGATATCATGAAAGATTCTTATATTTCTAAACAAAGTATTTATAATCAAAAATAACTTTTTGTTTTGTTGGCATTATTTCTTTTTTTTTAATTAATTAATTAATTTATTTATTTTTGGCTGTGTTGGGTCTTCGTTTCTGTGCGAGGGCTTTCTCTAGTTGTGGCAAGCGGGGGCCACTCTTCATCATGGTGCACGGGCCTCTCACTATCATGGCCTCTCTTGTTGCAGAGCACAGGCTCCAGATGCACAGGCTCAGTAGTTGTAGCTCACGGGCCTGGTTGCTCCGCGACATGTGGGATCTTCCCAGACCTGGGCTTGAACCCGTGTCCCCTGCATTGGCAGGCAGATTCTTAACTACTGTGCCACCAGGGAAGCCCTTATTTCTTAATATATATTTGTTTTCTTAAATTTGTATTTAAATACATCTATTTTAACATGTGATGTATACAAAGCACTTTGTAACATGTTAATAATAAAAAAGATGAATAATACAACATTATATTTAGACTTTATTATCTAAATGATGATTATATCAATAATAATTTGATCATAAAATAACATCATGATGCTTATTATGTGCCAGTCACTTTTCAGGACAGGTTACTCATATTGTTTAAATTTCACAACACTCTATTAAATATGTACAATTATTTTGTAATAGTTTGCAAATGGGAAGGTTGGTAAGTTGTTCAAGGCCACGGAACTAGCAACAGGCAGAGTCAGGCATAGAACTCTGTTCTCTAAATGTTAACATTTCTTACCATTTTAATATACAAAACAAAATGGTGGGGATCATGCATATTCAATAGTATGTTAAAATTCTATGTGAAGAATACACTTTATCTGGTGAGGGTGCCTGATGAAATAGATTTTTGGAAATATTTATATTGGGATGGATTTCACAGGAGTGTAGAGGTGGTGAAACTGAGCTCTTGAGTTGTTGACATCATTCAATGCTAGGCAATTAACTCTTGGATGAAGTAAATTGTACTCGTTTTATTGTGAGAAGGAGTATCTCTTGATTTTCACATAATTTTATCTACTGCCCTTCAAAATAAGGGTATATTTTACTCTAGCCATTGAAATTATTATGTCACAAATTTATATATTCTCTTGAGGCTTTTATCAATAAAACACACATAATAGTCAAAAAATATATCATAATCAACAATAAAACCCTACTCTATATCCAAAGAGTTAATAGGAGGCTCTCTACATGCCTTGAATGTCTACATAGGTTCATATCTATAACACACCTCCAAGATTTTCCCTTCTTGGTTTATTAAGGTGACTAAACACCCTAGCTGGTGTGTATACAAATAGAGCTATATTCTGTATGGTTTTCTTTACCTAAAGAAAAAACTATTAAACTAAGGATCAGAATTAATTCCATTTCAAAAGTATGTCTTTAATATCAGACAACAAAATCTTAATTGAAAATACATTTTTAAAGCATGAAACTAAAGTTCTGCAATCCAACTCCTGATAACATTAATGGAAGGCACATGAAATAGTATCCCTTGAGAAACTACAAAATTTACAGCTGACATTATAAAGTGTCTCTCTGAATTAGAGGCACTAAAGCAATTTCTTTACCTATAGAATAATACATTTAATTTGCATAACTTCAACTCAAGTATCATTATTTTTCTTTAATTAAAATGTACTCTGTATGGTACATCTATGTGAGTAAAGAGATCAGGGTATATTACTTGAGCTTCTCTTAACAGCCACAGGTAAAAGCCCTTTTTGTAAATGTTTTATAGTTTACAAAAGATAGCAAAGCTTTACTTTGAAAGAAAAGAAATCTTCCAAACGTCATAATTTTAGAAATGGGCAAAGAAAATAGGTGGTTTGCCATGATAGTAATTTAAGCTTGTTAAATTAATGGCAATTTACTCATAGTCAATTTTAACATTATACTTCTTTCTAGAAACATTATATATTTTATCATAGCCTTCCTAAAATTGTGCGTGATTCTTTTTGTATTTGTGAATGTACATATTTAAAATATAATTTAGAGAAAAATAGTGTGGAAATATGTGGGAGAATCTGGACTCTATATGTGACACATATTTAATCTGAAAGCACATTTAAATTCTGCTATAGTTTTTGAGTTCTCTTACAATCTTTATTTACATTTTCATTACCTTTTTCAACTACACACATTCCCTTTTTTATTGTTTTTAAACTTCCTTATGACTTGTTTTCTTTTTACATCTCAAATATAAAATTATATTTTCCCAATACTTATTAATTTCTGTTTCTACAGTCCATGATTTTAGATCACTGCCTTTTTGTAGTCCTCTGTGTCTTCAGAAAATGCTTGAATTATTGCTGGTCTCCAGTCTTTTCTTCATTCCATATTTGTTTTTTTATTACCCACTCCCATAACTTCAGATTGGATAATTTCCAGCAGATTTTTTAAGTAAGAGAGATTCATCACCTGTTCTTCTGTTTGGGCTGTATCCACATAATATTCTCAAATCTGTATCTGAAAGGCACATTGAGTTACAAAACTCTAAGGAACGTCTCCATCATTTGTTTCATTTTCATTGTGCAGGTATGTGAATCTGAGAACAGCTTATCCTCTTCCTAGCTCATCTGCCTTTCTGACATTTCAAAAATCATTAACAGAAGAGGAATTGCTGAATTCTTCAGCACAGGATTCTCTTTATTTGTCTTGACTCAGAGCCTCAGTACAAATAACCTGTCCTGCCTGCCTGAGCATTGAAGGTATGACACAACATGCAGACATACAGAGCAAAGTCTGGGAGAGAATGATCAATTCCAGGCATTTAAGAAAATCTCTGTCTAATTATTGCTGACCACTATGTATATGTGTGTGTGTGTATATATATATATATATATATACATATATATATATGTATATATATATATATTTGTTTACTTATTTATTTATGAATGTGTATATATATTTAGGAGGTTAGGAATTCATAGAATGGAATGCAGAATGTATACTGTAAATGAACAATTAAATAAATAGATGGCAAGTGATGGGAGCCAGTTTTCTCATGTTGATTTGTGAAGTTATACATAAGCAAGAAGTAAAAGCTAGGATAACCAAGTAGTAAAGGATTATAGTTGGAGACATAAGTATAAACTATTGTTTAACTTAATATAGACACATATGGATACATATAGAAGTATTTGTAGATATATGTGTATACACATGTTGGTATGCAAATGTGTCCTTGCTCTGTTAGCTGAGAGGACTTATAAGCAGCAATTCCTCAGTAGCAACAAGCACATCTGGTTCCCAAACCTTATTTCTAATACTATTTTCCCATTAAAAAGTACCGAGAATCCTCAGTAAAAGGCTGATGCTAGGATTGAGCAGGAAATATAGATTTGTAGTACCAAAAGTAAAAAGTCTCCCTCTCTCTCCCAGCCTCCCTCCCTCTCTCTCTCTCTCTCTCTCTCTCTCTCTCTCTCTCTCACTCACACACACACACACACACACACAAACACACACACACATGACAGCATGACAAAGGGAACCAAATGGAAAATATTTCCAATGGTCCACGCTGGAACAATTTGAGTAGCAAATGAAGATGTCAGGATTATAACCTGACATATAAAATATCTATGAGTCCATGCAGATACAAATATGTGATTAACTATATAAATGAAATGGAAGGAATAGACAAATTTCAAGTGCAGAGTGTTATTAAATATGTACATACTTTGCAGGTGATGCAAAGACTTTTGAACTCTACCCAGCTCCTTAACTGTGGACTGGGCATAGTGACTTCCTTTTATTTTTTATTTATTTGTTTTTTAATTTTTAAAATTTATTTATTTAATTAATTTATTTTTGGCTGCGTTGGGTCTTCGTAGCTGTGTGCAAGCTTTCTCTAGTTGCAGCGAGCGGGGGCTATTCTTTCGTTGAGGTGCACAGGTTTCTTATTGAGGTGGCTTCTCTTGCTGTGCAGCATGGGCTCTAGGTGCACGGGCTTCAGTAGTTGTGGCACGTGAGTTCAGTAGTTGTGGCTCGCGGGCTCTAGAGAGCAGGCTCAGTAGCTGTGGCACATGGGCTTAGTTGCTCTGTGGCATGTGGGATTTCCCGGACCAGGGATCAAACCCGTGTCCCCTGCATTGGCAGGTGTATTCTTAACCACTGCACCACCAGGAAAACCCACGACTTCCTTTTAAGCAGTGAAGAATAGGAAGAGGGAAGAGAATAATTTTACAGTCTATAAATCTGGCAAAAACTATCACACTACCACAGAGAGCTGATCAAAGTTAAAGTCAACAGTGATGATAGCTTGTACCCTTGACATGGTATAATGAGAATGACATTTAACCTCTTTCTTCTCAAAACCCCATAACACTGTCTGATCATGAAAAAAAACATCAGACAAATCCCACTATCGGGACAGTACACAACATACCTGACAAATACACCACAAAACTGTCAAAGTCACAAAAAATTCTGGGAGACTGTTATAGCCAAGAGAATGCTAAAGAGATATGGCAACTAAATGTAATGTGATATCCTTCATGGGATGCTAGAACAGGAAAAAAAAAGGACATTTAACAAAAACCAGGTAATGTGAATAAAGTACAGATTTTACTTAAAAACAATGTATCAATATTGGTTCAATGTGACAAATACACCATACTAGCAAGAAAAGCTAGGTATGTGGCATCAAGGAACCCTTGGTATTGTATTTGTAATTTTTCTGTAAATTTAAAACTACTTTTTAAAAAGTTTATTTAAAAACTTCTTTTGTAAGCTGGCATTTTCCTTCACCAAAAGAAGAAATATCTTTCATATTTTGCCAATAAACCCACTGCCTAAATCAAGTTTTAGTACATAGGTGAGTTTTTCACTTGGATGAATTATTCATTAATAACTTGGTAGGATATTGTTATTCAACCTGTTTAAACAGACAATCCATACTTTTTATTGATATCTCAAAGTAAAAAAAAAAAAAGTAATTGGGAATGCAAAATTTTGCCTTCTTTTGGTCCTTATTTTAAATAGTGAAATATTCCATTTTTCCCCTTACTATTTTTTATTCTTAATGTTAATGCTTATTCGTATAATCTCTTATTGCTTATTTTGAATATATACTTTAGAACTATCAAGTATAGATATTGTATGGTCATTTATAATTTGTGACAATATTCAAAAGCACATTATAGGCTCTTAGGGTCTGATATGTCATGACTGAGTATAATATACACAACATATAAAAGCAGGTAACTAAGTAATGAAAATTAATATTTTAAAACTCTGTTATCACAAGTTATAGGAAACAGTGTTCCCATTTAATACCAATTTATTGCTCTCAGCCAGTTTACATAGAGACATTCCAATAACATTAAGTTGGTAATGTTTCTAATTTCGGAAATAGAAAAAGGTACTCTATTAGAAGATAGCATAC
The DNA here is from genome assembly GCF_937001465.1 of Orcinus orca. Lineage (NCBI taxonomy): Eukaryota > Metazoa > Chordata > Mammalia > Artiodactyla > Delphinidae > Orcinus > Orcinus orca. The sequence continues at coordinate 174,359,826 of NC_064561.1, read as the reverse complement.
CATTTACCAAGGGCAGTTGAAACTTGAGTTCAGATGGAACTGAGGTTGATAAATCTATAGTATGTTTCATTAAAAAGCTAACAACGTTTTTTGTAATTTTATTACAAAGAGCATCTTCCTGGAATATATTATATTATCTCCTATGGTAAAATGACAAGCACAGTTTTCAAAATAATCCCTAAGGCATAGTGAGTAAAGTAACATGAAATTAAAATTAAATAAACTGCTAACTTAATACTACTTTTATAAATGACTTTATAGTCTCTTCTTTTAATTAAAATACCAGGTTATGTTCAGCTCATAGCTAACTTCAGATTCTCTTTTAAAAATGTCTAAGTACACAATATGTTTATTCCCCACTGTAGTTTTCATGATAAACATTTATAATTATGATTTCATGCCATAAAATGAATGCAATATCCAAATCTTGCTATCTTATTATGAAGTATTAGTGTTTTCTGTAAGCTCAGGGTAAAGAAAGAGTTTTCATAAAATATCTTAATAAATTTTTGATATATGAATATAGCATGGTTTTAAATGTTGGAAAATATGTGAAAAGACAAATGTATGGTATTTCAACCTTCCAAGTATTTCTTCAAGCACATAGATAATAATTAATTCCAAGGCATTTTTTTCAAGTTTATGGCAAGTGTTTGAATAGTCTAAAAGGTATATATGTGAATATTGGGCAATAGATTTGAAAAAGTTAATGTCTTCTAAAATATACATCCCTGAGTTGTTTAGGAAAATACAGGATATTCTAGGCAAAACATGCATGGTGAAGGATTTTTCAGTAATACATAACTTTCAAATAAGACTACAGTAATTTACTGCTGAAAATTTTCAGCTCCAGAAATTTCATTTAGAATAATTAATTAATTATTAGTTATCTAATATATGGCAGACAGTGGCTGGACATTGAGGGTACATAGGGGAAATTAATGGTGTATTTAGGATGGGTTAACAACAGTTCTCCAATAATTTGATTGTTCACACAATAAGTAAAACTGAACACTCAAAATATGTGTGTATTTTATATTATATTTATATACTATACTACCACTATAATAAGTATATTTTTAAAACCAAATAAATATATGATAAAAATAGCTTAAATTTTTGTAATTTCTTTTTCAGACATAAATGAAAACTCGTATGTTTCCCATAGGGTAAATGACTTCCATATGAAACCAGTTTCTCAAATAATTCCTGGTGATAGAATCCTCCATTTCCCAGCTTCATTCATACTCTAATCTCTTTCACACTTTAGGAAACCCTATGTACATTCTAGTCTTAATTTTCTATTCAAAGTTATAGAAGGCACACCATTTAGAGTGATATAAAATATAGGTTTATTCACATTTACATTTAAAATATTTTTTATATTTGAATTGTAATTTAGAATAATGTTTGGAGCAGCAAAGGAACACAAAGTTTATATAACGGAGTCAGTTTAAACATGTTCTTATATTATTCTCAGCATCTGTCTGAAGTATTGTATTCAAGACTAACTGGCTAGTAACTGGTTAATTCAGAATGAAATCAGAGCAGTTTTCATATTTAGGGAGAAAAAACCCAAAACAATAACAACAAAAAATGGCTTGTACAAATCTGGAACTTTTTGTTTTACGAAGTAGAGTCTCATGGAAAAGTATTTTGTATAAATATTCTGAACACAATCTGTGACTCATCTGGAAGGTGTGGGAAGAGGGCACTTTGCATATTTGATCATTATTATTATTTCCATACAAGTAATTAAAAGGTAAGGGCCAAAATTAAGAAAGCATTGTTGTAATTTCTGACTTGCAATCTTAAAGTGTTAGATACAAGAATAGAATGAAAATATTTTTAACTAGCCCATCTGGGCTCATGATGGCCAAAGAAAACATTCAGTGGAGCCAGGGATCTGGAGTACAAGCACCTTACTTCTTTTCCTAATGGGAAACACTCTGTGGAATTTGAGTGCAGGGTTCAAAGTTATGGATCCAGAATCTACATTTTCTAATTTCAGGTGGTTTGTCATCTTCAGGGTTACTATTGCCTCTGCGATTATGTTCTCTCTGTGTCTCAAAACTGCTAGTGTATTATTGAAGAATGTTGGGGTATAAGGGTTAGTAATCTAAGAAAAGTTTATTGTAAAATTGAAATTAAATTCAGATAAAATTAAAAAATTCCTCAATAATACAGTGCTAATTGGTGCCAAAGAAGGCAAGGACTTTTGATCTCTTAACTCTAGACTGGCGCTTGATCTGTTACATCACACCATACAATTGAAGGTATTGTTTTTTTATCTGTTTAATTATTATTATTATCTTTGTATTAAGGTGATGCACAAGAACTCAAGACATCACAGTGCTTGTCTACAGAGAATCTTAGAAGAGAACCCTCTCTGAAGATACACTTGGCACTGTTGTTTCCAAAATTAGTTTATCACTAGTCACTTAAACTAAGAAAAAATCAAATTTTAACTTTTTGGAACATCCCAGAGATATTTCAGAAGAGGGTATGTATAGATAATTAGATAGAGAACAGGTAAAAGACACCCAGAAAAATATCTAAGGAATCATTTGCAAAAACGATATCAGAATAGTTAAACTGGTCTTTCAACAACCCTTAAATAGTCAAAAAGAGCATCCTGTTCTACACAATCTAGTTTTAAAAATCACACATTTTGCTTGAAATATTATGCTTCAAAATAAAATCTTGCTTTAGAAAGTTTAAACAAGCAAATTAAAATGGACTATATAACTCAGCATATTACACTATCTTTAACTACTCATTTTATATACAACCAAAACCAAATAGAGAAATGACTATGAAACACAATACACTGTGTGTACACTCCTGGTTAATCTTTATCATTAGAGTATTTTCACAAACAAAAAATGGCAAACTATTCTATTTTCCTTGCTCTCTCTTTCTTTTCCTTTTCCTTCTTTATTTCTGCTTTCTTCTAATTAAAAAAGAAAAAAATCCTCCCAGTGTTTTCACGCCTCAGAATGTCACAATCAGAGATAAACACATTTAAATTTTTATTTTCAAGTCTTTGCCATTTCTTTAAGCCTTTACTGTAGGTAAACCTTTCCCCCATGGACTCTCCTACATTGCTGGTCTCTTAGGATCACTCACAGAAATGGGAATGCAGACCTTGTTCAGAACCTTGGGTGCAGAACAGGAAATCCCTCTTGATCTTTTGGACCTTTCCTCACCAATTGTCATTATCCTGAGAAAGCACGCTATCTGTCGACTGAAAAAAAAGTGCACCACTTAAAGTTGAGAGTTATGTTTTATTTGCCAGACTTTCTAGGGCTTCAAGTCCGGGAGGCAGCACCTCAAATAACTCTGAAAGGACTTCTCTGAAGATGCAAGCGGGGAGCCAGAATATATAAAAGTTTTTGCAACAAAAGACAAGGTAGTTGGAAAAGGATTACTGTTAATAAAAGAAAACCAGGTAAGTTAAGGAATTTAGTGCTTTGCTGTGTATGGGAAGATGCAAGAGTCTGGGCTCACTGAAATCATTCCTTTGATATGTCCCTCAGCTATCTGGGGCCAGTATCCTGTGTTTTCTCATCCTGAGTCTCCTCAGATGCACCCTTAGGGGTGGCTGCAGTGGCTGACTGCTACATGGACTTGGCAGTGGGCAGCCCCTTTGTCTCCATCCTGAGTTCCCTCAGGGCTCACCGCCTGGATGACTACAATGTGAGGCAACACCCTTTGTTTACTGAAATGGCAGGCAGTATTTTAGTTCTCATATAAGAGGCTGTTCCATAACCCAGCAATGGGCAATGAGGTTTCTACCCTACCTAGAGTGATTTCTTTCCTTTTTTTCCTGGTGTTGAAGGGCACTGCTAAGCAAAATCACTTTGTAGCAGAGCTTTTATGTCCAGTAGATACATTGAGGGAGTTTTCACCAACACCCTTTGTATACAACAATGAAGCAGAAAAGACCTGAATGCATAATATCAGTTACTGAGACAAAGAGTTAATAAAACATATTCTGGTATTAGTTCATGTGTAGACAAGGAAAACTATCATTAAATAATTGCTCATAATTGTCATTGTGCTACCTTTCTTTCAACTCTTGCAGTGCCAGGCACAGAGGCAAGTATCTCCCATCAGTTAACTAATATATTCGTTGATGTGAATAACAAATCGATGACCAAAGGCAACAATACCTAAATTTATTCACGTTCAATGTCAAATAAATAGTCAATAGATTGATTTTTAGATTCATTTGTAAATTACTAGAAAATAGCATATAACATACACTTAAGAGTGATATGGATATACTTATGAATATTAATGTAGATATTAATGTAGAACTGTAATCTGGTAGAAAACAAACAATACAATATTTTAAAGACAAAGATACATGCTGATTTCCATGATCTTTCTATATTTAAAACTATATAGCACAGCGTGAAGCATTCTTTATATTGATTTTCAGACAATAACTTATTCTCCCACCTATCTTCTTGCTAAATTTTTAACAGGCCACTTTCTTATAGAATGCAAATATATTTGAAAGCACTGTTTCAAGATTTACTTAGAAAACAACCATGAATGTTTTTAGTTTATATTCCCGCTACAAAGGTCTTATGCTTTTGACAACTCAGTCAATTTTTTGAACTTCATACTTTGGAATTATTTAGTGTCATTCTACTCACATATCTATATGCCTCTGATCCTGTTGTTATTTTGGCTAATGGAGACGTGGAGAAGGAATTCCTACTGTTTGCCCACTTTGGAAATGACATGCCGATGTTGATGATAAAAATGGTCTCATATTTTTGTCCACTGCCAGCTTGTCAGAGTCTGGCTTTTTTTTTTTTTTTTTTTTTTTTGTGGTACGCGGGCCTCTCAGTGTTGTGGCCTCTCCCGTTGCAGAGCATAGGCTTGGGACGCGCAGGCTCAGCAGCCATGGCTCACGGGCCTAGCCGCTCCGCGGCATGTGGGATCTTCCCGGACTGGGGCACGAACACGTGTCCCCTGCACCCTGCATCGGCAGGCGGACTCTCAACCACTGTGCCACCAGAGTCTGGCTTTAATATAATTTATAGCTTCATATAAAATAAGCATCAATGTAAAACATTAAATCTAATTTATATCTGCATTAAAATTTTAAAGAATTCATTAGAAGGTCAGTGGAATATATACAGTGTGTGGAATAAATATCATTTAAAAAGTATGATAGTAGGTGAAAAGATCTAATTAAGTGAGATATCTGAAGAAACACTGTGGGAATTGTTGAAGACTTATAAAAACAAAGAAGTGATTTGAGGAAAGGCAAATTAAAATCAAGCTTGACCAGAAAGATGCAGGGAGGTTAAAATGAACTACATAAGAATACCTGTGATTCAGGTACATACTATTGTTATAGAAATAAGTCATAAAAGAAAAGATAATTTAGATAATAAAGACAACAGTAGTATATTTCAATGCCCCACTAATTATTGATTTTAGATACGTTTATCTTAAAGAGATTTTGGCATTTAAAAAGCACTTGGAAATAGGATAATCACTTTGAAAGAAAAAAAAATGTTTAAACAATTTTTTGAAAATTATAATCTGGATTATTTTGAAGGAATTGTGCCATATCTGGTAATATGATATGGATCTGATTTATGACTCCATTTAGGGTAAAAAGTCTGATGCATAATGAAATTATTGAAGTGACTCATAAAAGTAATTATATCACTGTGTGGCAAAACCTTTTCTTAACTATGAAATATGACAAATACTGAAAAGCATTGTTTTTCCATTTGATATGAAGCATAATTTTATTGATAATAAGACAATTGTTAAGTAACAAATAAATCCTCCGTACTTACTATGCTGCAGACACACAAATAGTTTCAGGATACACAAAGGTAAAAAATAAAATGTATATTATAATTTTTAGGATGCTTATAACCTTTAGATATAGAAGGGACAATCTGAATAAAACAAAATACGATTAATACTGAAAAAAATGTTTTCAAAAGCAACGTGGTGAGAATGCAAAATGACACTTTGGAATACAGTTTGACAGTTTCAAACAAAATTAAACATACACTTATCATATGATCCAGCCATCACACTCTTTGGTATTTACACAGAGGAGTTGAAAACTTATGTCCACACAAAAGCCTGCACATGGATGTTTATTGTAGTTTTATTCATAATTTTCAAAACTTTGAAGCAATCAAGATGTCCTTCAGTAGATGAATGGATTAAAAGTGTGGTACAGGGCTTCCCTGGTGGCTCAGTGGTTGAGAGTCCACCTGCCGATGCAGGAGGCGCGTGTTCATGCCCCGGTCCGGGAAGATCCCACATGCCGTGGAGCGGCTGGGCCCGTGAGCCATGGCCGCTGAGCCTGCGCGTCCGGAGCCTGTGCTCCGCAACGGGAGAGGCCACAACAGTGAGAGGCCCGCGTACCGCAAAAAACAAAACAAAACAAAACAAAACAAACCTGTGGTACATCCAGACAATGGAATGTTATTCCACACTAAAAAGAAATGAGTTACCAAGACATGAGAAGAGCCTTAAATGCATATTACTATGTGAAAGAAGCCAATCTGAAAAGGCTACATACTGTATGATTTCAGTGTTTGCCAGGAGCTGGGGAGTGGGAGGGATGAATAGGCTGAACACAGAGGATTTTTAGGGCATTGAAACCACCCTGTATGATACTGTAATTGTGGATACATATCATTATACATTTGTCCAAATGCCTTAAAATGTACAACACTGAGAGTGATTTCTAATGTAAACTATGGACTTTGAGTGATGATGATGTGTCAGTATAAGTTCATTGGTTGTAACAAATGCACCCTATGGTGGGGGATTTTGATAGTAGAGAGGTCTGTGCATATGTAGGGGCAGAGAGGACATGGGAAATCTCTATACCTGCTGTTCACTTTTGCTGTGAACTTAAACTGCTCTAAAATATAGTCTATTAAAAAAAAGCAATGTGGAAAAACATTGGAATTTAATTCCTTTAGTAGTTGCTGAAAAGCATATAGAGTAGATTAAAATTGAGGAGACTTTTGCAGCATTTAGGATCCTATCCAACAGAGACAAATGAAAAGACTATCCTAGAGAACTTATCAAGTGTCAAGGTGTTTAAAAGCAGAGTGTCCCTAACTGCAAAGCTCCCACCACTCCTTGTAAATCAGAATACTGTTGAGAGTGGGAGGGGCTTGGTGAGTTGGACTGTGAAACATTGATAGCTCTGGGTGACTTTTTTGTTGTTTTGTTTTGTTTTAAATTCTCACACAGAAAAAAAAAAATGTAGCCCTGAGATCGACCATTCAGAAAGAAAGAAAAAAAAATCATATGGGAAAGAGGGACCTGGACAAAGAATGAACACCACTAAGAGTTGAGGGGGAAAAAATAGTGGTGTCACGATGCTTAAGATGACATTTCCTCTAACCTGTTCTGAGGCAGAGAGAACTGTAGGACTCTCCTTCCATCACTGAAAACAAGCACATGGCAAAGATGTAGGGACTGAGGACTCTGGCAACAAGGATGCCTTCTCCTGTTCTTTACCTGCAATGGCTACTATGAGCACTGGAAAAACATATTAGGCTGGTAATATCATAACTTACTATCCACATGCCATTGGCATTATGCATATACTTTATTTCCTTATTCTCCAATAAGTTTTTTCCTAGGAACTTTCTCAGTTCAGAAGGAAAGAATAGATATTTCTAGATTTTCTAAACCATGATAGGGTTGACATAGTCTTAAAAATACTGGCCTGAATCCTAATAGTAATGACCTCTTTTCCATAGGTATTCTAGAGCAGTTTGCAAAGAAATACTCCAATAATACAAAATGTTTTGGCAAACTACTTTATCATAGCATGTCTTGATGGACACAATGTATTGATGACATGAAAAAATATCAAAAATGTTTAAGTCAAACCGCTGTTAGTTTCTCTTTCAACATGCCAAGTGTCCTAGAGAGTGAAAGATACTTGTCTGTGTTATTTTAAAGTATTTGAACAAGCACATTATTTAGGTCTCAGGAACATTGCACATTAGCTTTGTTTTAAAGCCAGTGAAGGGCCATTCTGTAATATGATTAGTATGTACATTTTCCTTTTCAATTCTATTAATACTAATTTACAACTGCTGATTGTACATTATCTTTCAGAAATGCATGCAGATGACTTTCTGAAATGGATCATTAAATATTTGTCTTTCATCAGAATACATTTAATTTACCTGCTGAAGAGTATAGCATTCAGCTAGAGAAAATTATAAAACTGAAAAATCAGTTTTTTGTTTGTTTGTTTTTTGCAGTACGTGGGCCTCTCATCATTGTGGCCTCTCCCATTGCGGAACACAGGCTCCGGACGCTTAGGCTCAGCAGCCATGGCTCACGGGCCCAGCCGCTCTGCGGCATGTGGGATTTTCCCGGACCGGGGCACGAACCCGTGTCCCCTGCATCGGCAGGCGGACTCTCAACCACTGCGCCACCAGGGAAGCCCAAAAATCAGTTTTTTTGTGAGAAAAATAGCCAAGAACCCCTTCCCATTTTATATACCAAATATAGCTTTCCTTTCACTGTTTCTTCTACATTTAATGGACATGGCAAGAATGAGTATCTCTTTCCTACCATAGGTTTATTTTTATAGTTCATCTTTTCATCCCTCAGACTTTGCTACATCAAATGTTTTATTTCATTATCTCTATAATGAATCATAACATATATGCAAAAATTGTACAAATTGAAGAGTACCTCTTGATGAATTCTCAGCAACTGACAATGTGTGACCAGTAGCAGAACATCTCTGGTCCCTGGAGGTCTCCACAGGTTCCATCTCATCATCACTGTGTGTTGCAAACTGAACACTGAGTTCCAATTACATAGAGTACATTGAGCTCTGATTACATAGATTAGTTTTGTCCATTAATTAACTTTATATAAATGGAAACTTACAGTATATTATATTCTCAGTTCACTTTCCTTAAAAAATAGTGTGTGAGATTCATCCATATGCCTCTGTGTTGTTATAGCCCATACAGTTTCATTGCTGTTTTGGATTCACTGTGCGAACACACCTAAATTTCTTTACCATTTCACTGTTGATGGACTTTTAGCTATTTTCATCTGGGGACAATTTTGTATAAAGCTTCTATGAACATCCTTGTATGTGATTCTTTTGAACATGTGTTTGCACTTCTCTTGAGAATTGCAGGAAGTGGATAGCTGGGTCCTAGCTTATGAATAATTCAGCTTAATTAGATACTGCTGAACAGTTTTCAGGAGACTGTAGCAATTTATATCCTCACTAGTTGAGCATTCTGGTACTTCACTTTTACACACTTGGTATTGTATTCCTTTTCTTTTTTTAAAGAAAGAACTTCATTGGAGTATAATTGTTTCACAATACTGTGTTAGTTTTGGATGCACAACAAAGTGAATCAGCCATGTGCATATACATGTCCCCATATCCCCTCCCTCTTGAGCCTCCCTGCCCTCTTCTCTATCCCACCCCTCTAGGTCATCGCAAAGCACCGAGCTGATCTCCCTGTGCTATGCGGCTGCTTCCCACCAGCCAACTATTTTACATTCTTTAGTGTATATATGTCGATGCTATTCTCACTTCGTCCCAGGTTTGCCCTCTCACCCCATGTCCTCAATTCCATTTTCTATGTCTACCTCTTTATTGCTGCCCTGCAACTAGATTCATCAGTACCAGTTTTTTTTTTTTTTTAGATTCCATATATATGCTTTAACATACAGTATTTTTTTTTCTCTTTTTGACTTACTTCACTCTGTATGACAGACTCAAAGTCCATCCACCTCACTACAAATAACTAAATTTCATTTCTTTTTATGGCTAAGTAATATTCCATTGTATATATGTGCCACATCTTCTTTATCCATTCATCTGTCAATGGACATTTAGGTTGGTTCTATGTCCTGGCTATTGTAAATAGTGCTTCAATGAACATTGGGGTGCATGTGTCTTTTTGAATTATGGTTTTCTTAGGGTACATGCCCAGTAGTGGGATTGCTGGGTCATATGGTAGTTCTATTTTTAGACTTTTAATGAACCTCCATATTATTTCCCATAGTGGCTGTATCAATTTACATTCCCACCAACAGTGCAGGAAGGTTCCCTTTTCACCACACCCTTTCCAGCATTTATCGTTTCTAGAATTTTTTGATAATGGCCATTCTGACTGGCATGAGGTTATACCTCACTGAAGTTTTGATTTGCATTTCTCTATTTTTTAGTGATGTTGAGTAGTTTTACATCTGCCTCTTGGCCATCTGTATGTCTTCTTTGGTGAAATGTCTGTTTAGGTCTTTTGCCCATTTTAAAACGGGGTTGTTTGTTTTTTCTGACATTGAGCTTCATGTGCTGTTTGTATATGTTGGAGATTAATCCTTTGTCTGTTGTTTCATTTGCAAATATTTTCTCCCATTCTGAAGGTTGTCTTTTGTCTTGTTTATGGTTTCCTTTGCTGTGCAAAAGCTTTTAAGTTTAATTAAGTCCCATTTGTTTATTTTTGTTTTTATTTCCGTTATTCTAGGAGGTGGGTCAAAAATGATCTTGCTGTGGTTTATGTCAAAGAGTGTTTTTCCTATGTTTTCCTCTAAGAGTTTTATAGTGTCCGGTCCTACATTTAAGTCTTCAATTCATTTGGAGCTTAGTTTTGCGTATGGTATTAGGTAGTGCTCTAATTTCCTTCTTTAACATGTAGCTGTCCAGTTCTCCCAGCACCACTTATTGAAGAGGCTGTCTTTTCTCCATTGTATGTTCTTGCCTCCTTTGAAATAAATTAGGTGCCAATATGTGCATGGGTATATCTCTGGTCATTCTATCCTGTACCATTGATCTATATTTCTGTTTTTGTGCCAGTACCATACCGTCTTGATTACTGTAGGTTTGTGGTATATTTTGAAGTTGGGGAGCCTGATTCCTCCAACTCTGTTTTTCTTTCTCAAGATTGCTTTGGCTATTCAGGGTCTTTTGTGTTTCCATATGAATTGTAAAATTTTTTGCTCTAATTCTGTGAAGAATCCCATTGGTAGTTTGATAGGGATCTCATTGAATCTTTGATAGTAGATTACTATGGGTAGTATAGTCATTTTCACAATATTGATTCTTCCAATCCAAGAACATGGTATATTTCTCCGTAAGTTTATGTCATCTTTGATTTCCTTCATTAGTGTTTTATAGGTTTCTGAGTACAAGTCTTTCGCCTCCTTAGGCAGGCTTATTCCTAGGTATTTTATTCTTTTTGTTTCAATGGTAAATGGGAGAGTTTCCTTAATTTCTATTTCTGATTTTTCGTTAGTGTATAGGAATGCCAGAGATTTCTGTGCATTGATTTTGTATCCTGCAACCTTACCAATTTCATTGATTAGTTCTAGTACTTTTCTGGTGGCATCTTTAGGATTTTCTATGTATAGTATCATGTCATCCTCTAACAGTGACAGTTTTACTTCTTCTTTTGTAGTTTGTATTACTTTTATTTCTTTTTCTTCTCTGATTCCTATGGCAAGGACTTCCAAAACTATGTTGAATAAGAGTTGTGAGAGTGGACATCCTTGTCTTGTTCCTGATCTTAGTGGAAATTATTTCAGTTTTTCACCATTGAATATGATGTTTGCTGTGGGTTTGTTATATATGCCCTTCATTATGTTGAGGTAGGTTCCTCTGTGCCCATTTTCTGGAGAGTTTTTTTATCATAAATCTGTGTTGAATTTTGTCAAAGCTTTTTCTGCATCTGTTGACATGATCATATAGTTTTTATTCCTTAATTTGTTAATGTGGTGTATCACACTGATTCATTTGCATATATTGAAGAATTCTTGCATCCCTGGGATAAATCTCACTTGATCATGGTGTATGATCCTTTTAATATGCTGTTGGATTCTGTTTGCTAATATTTTGTTCAGGATTTTTGCATCTATGTTCATCAGTGATATTGGTCTATAATTTTCTTTTTTTGTGATATCTTTTTCTGGTTTTGGCATCACGGTTATGGTGGCTTTGTAGAATGAATTTGGGAGTGTTTCTCCTCTGCAATTTTTTAGAAGAGTTTGAGAAACATAGGTGTTAGCTCTTCTCTAAATGTTTGATAGAATTCGCCTGTGAAGCCATCGGGACCTGGACTTTTGTTTGTTGGAAGATTTTTAATTATGGTTTCAATTTCATTACTTGTGATAGGTCTGTTTATATTTTCTAATTCTTCCTGGTTCAATGTTGGAAAATTGTACCTTTCCAAGAATTTGTCCATGTCTTTGTGGTTGTCCATTTTATTAGCATATAGTTGTTTGTAGTAGTCTCTTATAATCCTTTGTATTTCTGCAGTGTCAGTTGTGATTTCTCCTTTTTCATTTCCAATTTTATTGATTTGTGTCCACTCCCTTTTTTTCTTTATGAGTCTGGCTAAGGGTTTATCAATTTTGTCTATCTTCTCAAAGAGCCAGCTTTTAGTTTTATTGATCTTTGTTGTTGTTTTCTTCATTTCTATTTCATTTATTTCTGCTCTGGTCTTTATGATTTCTTTCATTCTACTGACTTTGGGTTTTCCTTGTTCTTCTTTCTCTAGTTGTTTTAAGTGTAGGGCTAGATTGTTTATTTGAGATTTTTCTTGTTTCTTGAGGTGAGATTGACCTGCTATAAACTTCCCTCTTAGAACTGCTTTTGCTGCATCCCATATGTTTTGGGTCATCTTGTTTTCATTGTCATTTGCTTCTATGTATTTTTTTATATCTTCTTTGATTTCTTCAGTGATCTCTTGGTTATTTAGCAGTGCACTGTTTACCCTCCATGTATTTGTGGTTTTTACGTTTTTTTCTTCCTGTAATTGATTTCCAGTCTCATGACATTTTAGTCAGAAAAGATGCTTGATATAAATTCAATTTTCTTAAATTTTCCAAAGCTTAATTTGTGACCCAAGATGTTATCTATCCTGGAGAATGTTCCTGCGCACTTGAGAAGAAAGTGTATTCTGCCACTTTCGGGTGGAGTGTTCTATAAATATCAGTTAAATCTTATCTGGGCTATTGTGTCATTTAAAGCTTGTGTTTCCTTATTTATTTTCTGTTTGGATGATATGTCCATTGTTGTAAGTGGGGTTTCAAAGTTCGCTATTATTATTGTGTTACTGTCGATTTCTCCTTTCATAGTTGTTAGCATTTGCCTTATGTATTGAGGTCCTCCTATGTTGGGTGCATAAACATTTATAATTGTTATATCTTATTCTCCGATTGATCCTTTGATCATTATGTAGTGTCCCTCCTTATTTCTAGTAACAGTCTTTATTTTAAAGTCTATTTTATCTGATACAAGTATTGCTACTCCAGCTTTCTTTTGATTTCCATTTGTATGGAATACTTTTATCCATCATTTCACTTTCAGTCTGTATGTGTCCCTAGGTCTGAAGTGTGTCTCTTGTAGACAGCATGTATATGGGTCTTGTTTTTGTATCCATTCAGCCAGTCTGTGTCTTGTGGTTGGGGCAATTAATCCATTTACATTCAAAGTTATTATTGATATATATGTTCCTATTACCATTTTCTTAATTGTTTTGGGTTTGTTTTTATGGGTCTTTTTCTTCTCTTGTGTTTCCTGCCTAGAGAAGTTTCTTTAGCATTTATTGTAAAGCTGGTTTTGTCGTGCTGAATTCTCTTAACTTTTGCTTGTCTGAAAAGCTTTTGCTTCTCCATCGAATCTGAATGAGATCCTTGCTGGCTAGAGTAATCTTGGTTGTAGGTTTTTCTCTTTCATTACTTTAAGTATATCCAACCTCTCCCTTCTGGCCTGCAGCATTTCCTCTGAAAAATCAGCTGATAACCTTATGGGGATTCCTTTGTATGTTATTTTTTGTTTTTCCCTTGTTGCTTTTGATAATTTTTCTTTGAATTTAAGTTTTGTTAGTTTGATTAATATGTGTCTTTGTGTGTTTTTCCTAGGGTTTATCCTGTATGTGACTCTGTGCTTCCTCGATTTGGGTGACTACTTTCTTTTCCATTTTAGGGAAGTTTTCCACTATAATCTCTTCAAATATTTTCTCAGACCATTTATTTTTCTCTTCTTCTTCTGGAACCTCTATAATTTGAATGTTGATGCATTTAGTGTTGTCCCAGAGGTCTCTGAGATTGTCTTCAATTCTTTTCATTCATTTTTCTTTATTCTGCTCCTCTGCAGTTTTTTCCACCATTTTGTCTTCCAGCTCACTTATTCGTTCTTCTGCCTCAGTTATTCTGTTATTGATTCCTTCTAGTGTATTTTTTATTTCAGTTATTGTGTTGTTCACCTCTGTTTGTTTGTTCTTTCATTCTAGATCTTTGATGAACATTTCTTGTATTCACTCAATCCATGCCTCCATTCTACTTCCGAGATTCTGGATCACCTTTACTATTATTACTGTGAGTTATTTTTCAGGTAGATTGCCTATTTCCTCTTCATTTATTTGGCCTTGTAGGTTTTTACTTTGCTCCTTCATCTGTGAGATATTATTTTGCTGTCTCATTTTTTTTTTTTTTTTTTGGAGTAAGTCTGTGTTCCTATCTTACTGGTTGTTTGGCCTGAAGCTTCCAATACTGGAGTTTGTAGGCTATTGGGTAGAGCTGGGTCTTTGTGCTGAGATGAGGAACTCTTTGAGACCCCTCTCCAATGAATATTCCCTGAATCTGAGGTTCTCTGTTAGCCCAGTGGTTGGTACTCAGAGCTCCTACCACAGGAGTTTTGACTCATCCCTGGGTTTGTGAACTAAGATCCTGCAAGCTGCCTGAGGCAGCAAAAAAAAAAAAAAGAACAATAACAAAGTTAAAAATAAAATTAGACTAGGAAACTAACAGATATGTCATGAAGAATATAAAAATAAAAATATAGATGAATCAACAATTGGAAGGTACATCAGTACCACAATAGTAAAAAAGAGGTGGAGGGGGGAAAAAAAAAAAAAAGGGCATGAAAGGCCTTGGCTGTGGAGGGCTGGGTCTAAGCAAGGGCAAGGTTTGGTGGTGGGCCGGGCCAGTGCTCAGGACCCACAGGGCTGGAAAAGGCCGTGGGGGCTGTTGAGGGTGGAGCTTAGGCCCGAGAAACAGAAGGGTCCCAGGTGTGCCCCCTATCCCTGGTCTCAGAAGGCAGGGAATCTCACCTGGGAGCCCAGCAGGCTTTCTGGGCTTTAGTGAGTGGGTCAAATGCTCTTCTCTCCTCTCCTGCTTTTCTGGTCTGAGGGGGCCTTTCCCACCTTCCTCTCCTGATCTCCCTGGCTTCAGGGGCACTGATTCTCTCTGGCCTCCACTTGTCCTCCCCCACATCAGTCCCCCTATTTCCTACCTGTTCACTTTGGTGTTACTCCTGTCTCCTTGGGTGTCAGAGTCCCCCACCAGTAACCAGCAGGTATCCTAGTTGTGAGGAGATGCTAACTCTGTATCTTCCCACACCACCATCTATATTCCTTTATTATTTTCATCATTTTGTTGTCTGTGTAGCTATTTTGCATTGTGTGTTTTTTTTTTAAGAAGATGTAGGTGGTAAGAGTTTATTAATTAATTAATTTATTTTTGCTGTGTTGGGTCTTCGTTTCTGTGCGAGGGCTTTCTCTAGTTGTGGCAAGCGGGGGTCACTCTTCATCACAGTGCACGGGCCCCTCAGTATCGTGGCCTCTCTTGTTGTGGAGCACAGGCTCCAGACACGCAGGCACAGTAGTTGTGGCTCATGGGCCTAGTTGCTCTGTGGCATGTGAGATCCTCCCAGACTAGGGCTCGAACCCATGTCCCCTGCATTAGCAGGCAAATTCTCAATCACTGCACCACCAGGGAAGCTCCTGCATTGTGTTTTTAATGTGCACTTCCATGAGGACTAACAAAGTTGAGTAACTTTTCATATGGTTTTTGTCCATTTGAATACATTCTTTTGTAAATTGCCTCAAGATTTTTGCCCACTTTCTACAGGATTTTCATATTTTTTCTTATTGATTTGTAGTTGTGTATTTATTATCTGGTAGCAAATCCTTAGTTAGATATCTATGCTGCAATATCTTCTTCCATTCTGAGATTTTTTTCCCCTTAATTATATCTTTTGACAAAAAGTAAATCTTCATCTTAGTATAATCCAAAGATTAAAGATTAAATCTCTTTTTTTCTTCCTGTTTTAGAATTTGTGCCCCCACCCACACACACGGCAATGGAAATACTCGCCAATATATTCTACTGGAATTTTTATCGCTTTACTTTTTATATTTAGTTAGACAATTCATCTAAGACTAACTATTTTGTATAGCATGAGGTAAGGGTTGATAAAATTTGGATGCCTAAATGATTGATCAAAATGTGAATAAGTTCTTGTATACTTGAAATTTGCTAAGAGGATTGATCTTAAGTGTTCTCACCACACATAAAAGGATCACAACCATGTAAAGTAATGGATATGCTAATTAGCTTGATTGTGATAATAATTTCATGATGTATACATATATAAAAACAGTGCATTGAACCTTAACATAAAATTTTTTTCAGTTATACCTCAATAAAACTGGCATGGGGGAAGAAAAGATAACCTGTTAGAATTTCAAATTTAACTTTGCACTCTGTCTTTGTCAGTTTGGGCTGCTATAACAAATTATCAAAGACAGGATAGCTTATAAACAGTGAAATGTATTTCTCACAGTTCTGGAGGCTTGAAGTTTCAGATCAAGGTGCTAGCATGATGGGGTTCTGGTGAGAGCCTCTCCTTGCTTCAGTCATAAGCCTGGCTTCTCCTTGTGTCCTCATGTGGCAGAAAGAGAGTATGGGAGCTCTCTTTTATTAGGGCACTAATCCCATCCATGAGGGCTCCACCCTCATGACTTAAATTACCCTGAAAGTCCTCATCTCCAAAACCACCACATCAGAAGTTAGGGTTTCATCATCCAAATTTCTGGAGACACAAACATTCAGCCCACTGTACATGTATTTTGTTTTCTTAAATATACTATATAGGATTCTCTGTATATATTTTCTTCTTATTTATTACCATTTCATTTAATACATATTTCACCATCTTTTGAAGTGGATTCCTACTATAAGTAGAACAAGGTTTCATGCAAAATAGAGAAATTTAAATAATGTTTGTAATTAACAGAAAAAAAATATAGAAATGTTCACTTGATTTCAGTATTGGAAAGTCCCTAAAAATAAAGAAAAAGATCATAAAATCTAAATTAAACAAAATACTATAAAAAAGCAATTATAGGGCTTCCCTGGTGGCACAGTGGTTGAGAGTCCGCCTGCCGATGCAGGGGACACGGGTTTGTGCCCCGGTCCGGGAAGATCCCACATGCCGCGGAGCGGCTGGGCCCGTGAGCCATGGCCGCTGAGCCTGCGCGTCCGGAGCCTGTGCTCCACAACGGGGGAGGCCACAACAGTGAGAGACCCGCGTACAGCGAAAAAAAAAAAAAAAAAAAAAAGCAATTATAAACCTGGTCATAGAAATAATATAAAAATTTTAAAGGTAATAATCCTTTAAAAAATAAATATATGTCACATTTTTTGAGAAAATTATTGATAATTTACCAGATTATAGGGATACTATTTTATCTAGAAATCTTTGATATGCATTACTATAATAAAATAATCCTAATAATTACCAGCATAGACATCACAACAGCAACAGTATATTGAATAACACTTCTTAAGCATTTACTGTAATACAGTCACTAGGTTAGGGATGACTTTTTCAACTTACAGCTAAAGTAAAGTGCCTAGCATTGAGAAAATTCATTTATAAACTAGAATGATCCAATTAAATAAATGTGCAGAGCTATATCTGCATATATTTATACATTTATAAATACATAAAACGTTATATTGTTTTCTATGTGCGTCAAAATATACATATATAGATAGATGTAGATATGAATACAGGTAAAGGTAAGGTACACACGTGTGTATAGAAAGAAAGGAAGAAGTGAAGAAAAGAAAAATAAAGAAGGAAGAAAGAAAATAAAAGGAAAGAAGAAAGAAATAATTGTATATAGACACATTTAGAGTTATCTGTAAGTACTGCAGCTATAAAACAATATTTTAATTGGAATTAAATTCAGTGTTTTGTTGTGGTTACCTTTATTATTTGTCTATATCTTAATGTATTTCTCACATTTATAAATAATATTTTAAGCCAGAAAATTATATTTTTTAAAATATATGATGCATTCTATAACATAAGGAGGTGTTCATGGAGCATTAAGAATAAAATGATTTTAATCTCCAAATTATTATACATGATAAGATAGAAATATGCATGATATGTTTAGACATGTTATTCTGGTGTGTAAAATTCTAATATTAATAAGAGCCGTATATATTTTGCTTTCTACTCTGTATAGTTCCTACAACAGCTCTGTTTTAAACAGGAGTAAACTGAGGATCATAGAGGTTTATATAATACAGTTCAAAACTGGCAGACACTCTACCCTAGGTCATTGTGCTCCTACCTATACCTTTGTATTTGGGAAGGGAAGAAGGTGAAAAATTTAAGAAAGTCTTAACAGAGGAACTGACTGAGTCAATATTTTATGAACAACAATTTATAATGGTCACTCGGTTTATTAGCAAGAAAATGGCAGTTAAAACTGACTTTATCTTTTATCTACTCTTGTACCAGATTGTTAAACATCCAAACTCTCCTTAAAGACAGTCTAACTGAACAGCTGTAAATTCCATAGAATTTAGAAGGTGAAAAATATAGATAGAGTGAGATTCACTTAGTCTTAATCTTGTTACTCTCATAATCACTCTTCTATTTATGGCTAAGGTCAAAATCAGGGAGAGAGAAACATATATGTTCATAAGACTCAGTCTGAAATCTCTCTAATACATAGAGATAAAGACAGAATGTATGAGTCTATACTTCACTTTCTTTCCGTAAAATAAGTCCCCTAGTGTGAAAAAACATGACAATGAATAAGACATTCTTTTAGTTCATGGGGAGGAGTTTTAGCAAAATAACTGAAAGGAAGAAAAACAAATCTATATGCAGAAAAGTTATGTTTTTCAAGGAAAATAAATCACTGTCCTTCCGATATGGAGAAATCCAGTGTAATTAATCGGCCACCAAGAGGCTGACTATTCTCTAAGGCATGACGACTGGTTCAGATATCAGTCTCTGCTACAGCTGGACAGATCAGATATTGCTGACACCATGCATTACCTGTACATCTGCCCTCACAGCCACCTCATACACATGGTTAGGCAAAAACAGGAATGGCTGGGAAAAGAAGCTACCTTATACCCACAGAATAGGCCATTTTGAATTCCTAATGATGGAGAACATTCACTGAAATAAATGCCATATTGAGATTCCCACAGGACAAAAAGACCCTTTTACCCTCACTCATTCTGAGAGGTTCATCCACAAATTTTATTCCTAGACTTCCAAGGTGTTACTGATTTTCTTATCTTGTCCTTTCTGGATTCCTGATTATTCAGCCAAATGTCTAGTGACTGCCAGAAGTAACTGCTGCTTTCTTTCCCTAAGGCAAAGTGAATAATCGAATGCACCACTCATAACTACACCCCGTGAGATTATTTCCCTACCTTGTTGTCCATCAGGGAAGTGCTTGTATGGAGCTGTGATGATGCAGCCTTCCCATTCTGGGTGATATTTGAATGCATGTGGGATCACTGGTAAACCAACCATGTTTTTATTCTATTTCTTTAATGCACTGACAGTAGAGAACTCGACAAGGTCATGAGTCAGGGTGAAAGGAGAGGTGTCAATACAGCAGCAAAATCATGGGAGTCTAAGTCACTTGCTCTTTCTACTTTTGCCTTCAGAACCTGCTCAAGCTCTATGTCATACATGCCAATTTCCTTTAAGGATGGAATTTTTCTATGATCACCCAAATTGATAGCTCGGTCAGTCAAATAATATCCAAATAATAATGAAGAGCTCAGGTCTCATGGTTTTCTGTGGTAATGCCTCAGATGTATATAGCAATATAGGAAATGTCTTAGATTTTGCTTTTTCCTCCAAAATATGAGTAGTTAACTGCAGAAGTAATCATTTCCAAAACCTAGTGCAGCCTTCCAGAGCTTTATACATTCATGCCATCTAAATCTGTTGAAGAACATTTTCCTCCTCTTGGCACCTCTCAAAAAAGCAACCTTATGGGTAACTGGGAAAACAAAACAAAACAAATAAACAAAGCTTTTGGAGTATGTCCAAATGTGATATGGTCCTCCAGAATTCAAAGAGACCCATTAGGATGTGTACTCTTTTAGTGAAAGGGCAGCATTTATACTTCACCTTGGAGTCTCAAGACATTTCAGACCTCATGATCTCTAGAACATCATCCAGGTTATGGATTCCTTAATTTCACATGTTTATTCTATCTACTGGCATAAAAGAGTCTTTTCAAAACATCTACAGTATTTTCTACTTCCTATTCATCAAGTCCAACAGAGTGATATCATTAGTATAGAAGACTACAATGGTATCATGTGTACAAGAGGATAATCAAAACTCTTGTAGACCAGATTATTACAGAGTGTTCAAGATTTGGCTGTATCTGTTTGGTTAAATCAAATGTTTGTTTGTGGTCTTTGCTAACAGATATACAGAAAGAACAATGCCCTAGGATTGCATACAAGTATCAAGCTCTCTTTTGATCTGCTCTGGAAGAAGTTCACACCTAGAACAATATTTACAATTATAACCAATAATGATTTTGTTCACAATATTCTACTCTCATTTCCTAGAATTTATCAAATATGCTAGTTAAATTATGAGGTGATAATAATTCTCACCTTGCATTTTCCAAGTATTTGATAATGTGCAAACTCTATAATTCCTCAAAAAGTGTGATAAAGTTTTTCATTTATTATTTTGATAAGGATCTGGTCTGCTATTTGTCCTTTTTACCATGACAACTTTGAGACTTCTGCCATAATGCTGAAAATGTTTGTTTTAACCATAGATACAAGAATTGAGGAAATGAACAATCTTGATTTCAAAAATTCACTGGGACAACTACTACTTGGGCAAAAAGACTGTTCGTCACCTGATTTATATAGGCTTTTATTCTGACTGCTGGAGTGCAATTGTGTTGGTCTAGCTAACTGTAAACAGTAAAAGTGGATAGCGGGGGAAAGTTTTACATATATATATATGGCAGAGAGACCCACATCTGGGTTTTTTCTTCTCCTTTTGCTGCAAGACCTCAACTTGTGAATGAATCTGTCCCTGTGCTAGGAGAGCTGTTTTGGGAAGCTGTGCCTTGGAGTTTTCCAGACCTTATAACACCCTTCTGGTCCCTCAGAAAAGTGAGTATGACTGACCAGGATGAGTCCTAGTGTAATTATTAATACAACCCCCTTTGCTGTTCAAGCTGAGACGGGGAGGGTTGGAGGTGTGATGAGGGAAGGCAAAATCTGGAGCTTAAGTGACCTACAAGGGAGGAATGTCATCATAAACTATAACTAATAAAAGTATATTTAGGAACCCTCAAAACAAGTACCCAGAGATTATTAAAACCTTTAAAGCCGTTAAGGCCCTGGAATCCTGTTTGGGGTAAGCAGGGAGTTGAGTTTTCTTTCTCTATCATAAAAAATAATACAGAAACATGTCCTCACAGGGAAAACAGCTCAAAAATTGTCACCCATGACTCTGCCACCAATAACCTTGTCATAGACTGAATGTGTTGGCCATCACTTATTTCCATTTAATAGCATACTGTGTCCCTGAATGTTTACCAAAACTTACGTTACTTAAATTCACTAACTTCATGAATGTTTGTAATTAATTTCAAACCCTATTTTATTAATGATACATGTAAGATTCTGGGGAAAAAGATGCGTGGGGTATGTATTGATTATTATGTTTAGCCAGTTTCAGTGTCCATTTTCAAGTCCAAGAAATTCCAGACTCACTTTGGGTGTTCCCTGTCTCCTGGTGATCCATGGACTCCCAAAATACATGAAATACAAAATTATTAACTATCTAATTTAGCTATTATCAGGTCTATACCCAGTATTGCATTGTGTGTGTATCTTTATCTAAGATTACTTTATATACAGATTAAGAGTCAAGCCATCTCAAGCACACATTTTTGAGGGGGTTTGCTTATGCGTTATAGCTATCTACAGAGCACATTTCAAATCCTGAGTATAACCTCCCTATTTTATTTTCTCAAATCTTCATAGAAAAATCTCTATTCCTCCTCTTCACATTTTTTGTCTTTCAATTTATCCCATTCTCATTTGTTTCTATGTGTTCTCAATAGTGCCAAGAGAATTGTAGCTCTTGCACACTGGTACCCCATTTCTATGGAATGTGATAAAATAAACAGAAGTAAATATATGAAAAAAATCTGTAAGAAGGGAAATCCCTGTTTGCCAAGAACTATTGTGTAACATTTTTGAGTGGAATTATTTTTTAATTAATTAGGATAAAATTTTAAGTGTCTAATTCCACAATGCAAATATAGAATGCAAACAAGCCTGAGTGATGAAGTAATTGAACTTGTGAGTATACTATTCAGCTGTGGAATTTTCAAGACTGGATTTAGATGGGATAAATAGCTAAATTCAGGTTAGGTTGAGTTATAACTTGAGGATGGTTTTGATTTTTTTCAAAATCATTTATTCTAGTATGAGAATTAGCAACTACATCAGGAAAAAAGGAAAAGAGTGCACTAACCTCTTAAGATTGTTGGGAGCAGCCCTAGACAGAAGCCACATACTCTGTGAATGTATTATCAGGTTTGGTTGCAATGGGCCAGAGAATTCCAGCTGGCTAGTTTTTTTAATTGATGTGATCCTCAGTTAAAATTTTCCAGCTCTAATTTGGTTGAGGATTATTAAGTAAAATGGAATAATGCTCTTTGAGACTAGACTTTATAATGGTGAATCTTGCCATCAATGTCAGTGCAAGTAGATTATATTTTTAAATCCTGTAGCAAGATAATAACCTTCAGTTTTCATAGACCAAACCATCACTCCATCTAAAAGTTGCCTCAAATATTTTTTAGGAAAAACTATGTCCAAACACTTACCAAATACCACAAAGCATATTTATTTCTCTTTAGATTTAGTATCAGAAGGGTAACAGCATTACAGTATATCAAATATGCCATGAAAACACTACTTTTCAGTGATACATTCTACATCCTAATTTATATTTCATTACCTTTTCTGCAACAAAGTAATCCTAGTGTATGCAAAACTCCGTTAGGATGATTCCTCAAAGGGAATAAAGGTATTTTAACATTTTCTTGTCCCTGAGGTATCTAGTTTAATGTGCTTGCTCTGAAACTATAAAGTAGTATTTTTAACTTTAACATAATTTTCTTCAGATCAATAAACATAATCAGATTCCTTATTTCTGTTTCTCCTACTAAAAAGGCATTTAGCTTCAAAATTATGGAGAGTAATCAACTTATTATACTGTATTTAAATTATAAAATTAAAATATGATTTTTAAGTTTAAAAAGTATTAAGATTTTCAAAGCATTTATTATAGCTTCAATTTATTTTTGTTGTAAATATTGATATGTAAGGTTAAATGTTTTAGTTAGAATTTAAAATTAAAGTGTTTCCTTTATTTTCTATGGTATAAATAGAGTTAATTGCAAAGTATACAATGTGAAATTGTCAAAATGATTTTATATTCTCTTTTTTTCCCCATAAGTGGACTCCCTCTTTATTTTGTATTATTACTAGAATTATGCAGCATAAAATCAATAACCAATTGTCATGGTGCGGTCATGACATTCAGAGCTTATTTTCCCATTTATTTTTAACTTATTTTAACAAATATCAGACACAAAAACACTGGAAAATATCTATGGATCAAAATAATAATCTAAACTGAAATAGACAATATCAACACAAAATATCTGTAACCACCTCATTCCTGATTTTTCTTTATTCTAGCTTTCACTAGTATTCAACAAATTACAGACAGCAAACACTTCTAAAACAAACAAAAAATATAATTATTTTACTACTCTAAGTAAAATCTTAAATGAACCTTAGTTGCTCTGTTGGTAGTAAACTAAACCTTTCATGAAGGCACATCCCACAGTATAGAATTTAGATCATACTTATTTTATAAACTCATCTCTCAGCACTAAAATCTTATGTAACCTCTTAAGCAACCTCTTCAGGTAACCCACCTTCTCATGCTACCCATATATTTTTCTATTTGATTATCACAGCAAATTTGCATTAAGTATTATAATACTCTCCATTACAAAGACAAAACAGTTTTCGTTCAAAATTTGAGTGACATGTCCAAAAGGTCACACTACTAAGAAATTAGAACAACTGGATACTAATATCTTTTTCTTGCCTTCTTGGTCACTGAAGAAGCAGTTCCTTTATGTTCTAGATATCAACACGTCATCTTTGAAGAGGTAGCATAACAAGTACTCAGGGAACATTAAGGTTTATAAATCAAAGTTATTTTGATACTTTCTTTCTTGCATATAACTCAGGGTTTCTTGAGCTGAGCCACTGCATACAACTCAGTAAAGCTAAGTTCTTTTAGAGAAGAACTCCATCCCTGCCTTTTCTGGAATTCTATCTCACTGATCTCAAATGGTAGACATAATCGTGGGAAAGGGATCATCATTTGATATATGCAGGTGTAGAAGAGATTTTATAGTATTACTTTTTCCCTTATAATGTCATTTATATTTTGTCTGTTCTATAACTCATATGCCATTAGTTATCTCTCTCTCCCTTCCACCATCCCTCCCTTTCTCCTTCCCTCCCTTTCTTTTTCTTTCTGCCTTTCCTTCTTTCTTTTCCTCTCTCTCCCTTCCAGTCTCTCCCTTTTTCTCTACCTTTCTTCCTTCCTCCCATCATTTTTCTTTATTTTTCAATTTTTTTCATATATATGTATAAGTGAATTTTCATAACAGATTTAAAAGTTAAATATCCAGGGTTCTATTATCTAAAAGCTATTGAACAGGGCTTAACCCAAATTTTCTACAAACTTAGCTGTAAGATTTCGGGTAACTTAACCTCCTTAACCCCCCCTCTTCAGGTAGATTTTTTTAATTTTTACATTTTTTAAATGAAGAGAAGAACTAAGATATGTTGGTTTGTGGTTAGTTCTAGTTGTAAAGTTATATAATTGTAAATTATTTTTTTAAATAGATTTTATGGGTGATATTTTATCTCTGTCAATGTCCTTACAAATTGACATTTAAAAAAAAGCATTTAGGGCTTCCCTGGTGCCGCAGTGGTTGAGAGTCTGCCTGCCGATGCAGGGGACACGGGTTCATGCCCTGGTCCGGGAGGATCCCACACGCCGTGGAGCGGCTGGGCCCGTGAGCCATGGCCACTGAGCCTGCGCGTCCAGAGCCTGTGCTCCGCAATGGGAGAGGCCACAACAGTGAGAGGCCCGTGTACCGCAATTAAAAAAAAAAAAAAAAAAGCATTTATACCTTCAAGTAATTGGACTATTTGACATTGTTGAAAAACTTTTAAATTAAAGAAATTATTTGTATTCTTGGAGCATGTAGTTAGAATGCAGAGAAATAACACTCGATTATTCTCAGAGTATATTCTGTCATTCTTTTCCTAATATTGGATGTATTTCATTAAAGTTGAGGTAGTAACTAACAACAACTATAATATTTTCTTTCCAGTGACCTCTTGCTGTTTTACTACTACAATTTTTAGTATTTGGTTTGGGTTTTCTGCTTTATCTTGCTTTAACGGTGTAGATTATTTCTTAGGAGAAAATTATCTCTTCCTATCCTAATCTATTGTCATGAAGTTATTTCCTAGAATATCCTTCCACAGGAAAAGTTGTACTTTGCCAAGACTAGATCAGAGCATACTTTCTTTCTGATCTTCTTTCTCTCTGACTTCCTATCTTCTCTCTCCCTTGAGGTAGGGTCTATAAGGCATGAGCTGCTATAACCAAGTTCAATTCAGGGGGAAATATATAGGAAGTTCATCTTAATTTTTGGTCCAAACAACATTTTCCAGTCAGCTGTACTGGTAATAAATATATTATTTTGTTCAATATCCTACTTATGCACTCTACTTCTCAAATGAAAAATCTAGAAGGAAGACCCTATGATACAATCATTTTATCAGGTCACAACAAATCTCAACACAAGACCCAATGCTTTTGTGACCCAAGAGTTTTTTCAAAGGATTTACTGTTTAAGAGGCTAAATTCCTTAAAAGACTACAAGTTCCCTGAATAATACATTATTTATTAAAATGTATTTCTAAGCCCAGCATGATTCTTTCAGTGTCTTGTTCATTGTAAATAATAAAAGCATATTGGTGAAATAATTAAGGGAAATAACACAAAGCCTCTTGATATAACTACCATGTATTCTGTAATTTACCTGGCCAAAGAAAGCTAACAGATAGTGTTTCTGTCTCTGAAGAGACCTCAAATATTATTGTGATTATTATATATATTATTTAACAGGCATTTCCAGGTTAATATGACATTTGGTTTTAGTTTAGAACACACATTATGTTGTAATCATCTTTCCATTACCCTACCACATAGATAGAGCATAAAACACAATAGGGACTTAAAAAATAATTGCTGAAATACAGATACCTCTAGTTAAAGCAGGACTGCACAAAGTAAACTCTGTATTGGATACACATTAATTTTCTTCTGTAGTTCATTAAAAAAACATGGGTAGAATATAGACCCACTTAACTTTTAAGAATTCTGGCTAGAAGCAAACTTTATCTATGTCAGTCAACGAAAGTCCACAAAGGGAACAAAGTTATTCGATATTTAGATACTTTCTTGTGCTCCAGTTACACAAAGGGCCAGCAGCTGTATATAAATCTCTTTAGCATTAGATTCTGTCTTAAGAAAATCAAATTTCTAATATAGAGAATGTAGCCCAGCCCTTGGAGATCACTTAATCCAATAGGAACTTGGCAAGAGCAACTGACTTCAAGATTTAGGCCTCAACATGTGCTCACTCATCTTGGAAAATGTTATAAGAATATGGGTTACAATACATGTACTAAATAGGAATTTGTCTGGTGAACAATTAGAACAGAGTACTTGTTAGAATCTTGATATGACTCCCCTTCTGTTATATGAAATTGGAGGACCACATCCTTTGGATACTGTTGGATGGTAGGTTTCTATTTTTATATTTTTCTGAAATATTATCAGATGTCATTTACTTCTATCTAAAAGAATCATCACGACTGGTTACCATCAAGGGCTCTGTGGAACACTTACATCAGCACCACACACACATCTTTGTACAGCTCATCATTCATAATTACCCAAGCTCTGTATAACACGTATGTTTGCAGTTTTGATATTTTCTTGTTCAATGAGATTTCCATCATTTAACAGGCAGCCATGACTTTACCCAAATCACAAGTGTCAATCGCATCAAGTCCACCAGATTGTAAGCAAAATTACATGAACATATGGAAATTGATCTCTGAATAGTTTCCCAGCCCAGTACTCATAGATTTAGTATTTATTCTTGTTTTTTAGACTACCTCAAGAGGAGAAATGGTAACAAATCTAAAAAACAGTTTCATGTTTGGAAATTATAGTGCTTTCAGTAATCTTAATAACTCAATAGATTTATTCCATACATATTTACTTTTTTCAAGAAAACACTTACAAGAAGCCTATGCGAGAAAAAAAATATAAAAGGAAAACTATGATAAATTGAAGTCACTTATTTACTTGTCTTTTTGTTATGTGGAGAAAAGAGAAAAAAGTGTTAAGACAACAAAATGAATAATGTAACATGTTTCTATGACTACAAGAACAGACATACTGAACAGGTCCTGTTACTAATATATTTGACAAAGTAATAGGCAAAGAAGGAAAATTCACATCTTAGGTATAAAAAGTTTGTGTAAACTATATAGACAGCATAGTGCACATTCTGAATATTTATGACTCCATTTTGAATAAAGTAATACTCTAAGTACTGATAGATACATGTAAAGACTTTTCTGTTTCATTTCATTTTTATACAATGTATAAAAAGTGTTTAAAGTGAATATTACAGAAAAAAATCCTCCTCATAGAACTCGTTATAGTGATACTTGTATGATTACTAAGAGTGCTGTTATTATTACAACACAATTCCTTAGGATGAAAAGGAATGAAATACATTTTTATTTTATCATGATTAATGTAATAAGTTAAAATAATTCACAAAATTGGAAATATTTTCTTTTTGAGATAATCAGAAATGCAAGGACAGGATTATGAAGTGGAAAAAGAGCAATGTGTTTGGGATGAAAAGATCAGAGATGAGTCCTGGATCTCTTCCTTCATCAGGATCCTCTCCCTTATCTATGAAGTGAATGAATTAGTCCAAAAGGGCCATTTCTCTTCAAACAGTGAGTGAATATGCTCCAGACACCAAGCTGAGTCTTCTGTCTTAGAAGTTGCTGAGCTTCCACGGAGACCATCCAGACAAGCCAAAGCCTTGTTTCTCTAACTCTCGAGAAGGACCTGATTAGCCCACACTACTCATCCTTGTATTATCACCCTCTGGACTCAATTTTGGACTAGAGCAGAATGTGGTTAGTCATTGTCTCAGAAAACCTTTTTTAGTCCTAGGAATGTGGAAGATCCCATAGTCTTTCTAACTTGTTGGGCTAAGCCCCCCTTTCCATGATTATTCTTACCAGAAAGCCCATCATACTGTGTGATAATTATACATTTACTCTTTTGTCTTTCTTAACTAGCTTGCAAATGTCATGAAAATATGATGAACAAGACAAAGAATATCTTGTTTTCCATTGGATCTCCAGTGTCCCTTGCAAGGAATGGTGTTTAAAGTCTCTGTAATGGAGTATTGGGTAGAATAAGGCTCAAACTGTAAGGAAATAATACAGGTTAAATCAGTCTAATGAATAATGAGTCAATATTTTGTTTTGGTTCTTCATTGTTCTACTAAGTATATTGTACACTTTAAATTTTATTTTTCTTAGTATTGCCTCTACTGAAATTTCCACAAACTCATACAAAATATAAATTTCCTTAAAGTCATCTATTTTTATCATTAAAATAACCTCTCTACAATGTCTTGAGATGTTCAATACCATGAGGGTTGCTCAACAAAGAGCAAAGAATCAAATAACCTATCTTCTATTAGAATGCAACATGGCCAATCAACTGGTTTCCTATGTCAGGTCTTCTTTAGAAAAAAAAAAAAAGATGAATATTAGTTTATTTTAAATATAATTTCAGGACAAAGTTTTGCTACCCATTATTCAAGTTGAATGAAGAAGAAACTTTAAATAGAAGCAACTCAGATTTTAAACGATGCAGATTCATTATATACAAATTAGAAATATATTTATAAATATATTTCTATTGATTGAACAGTTATATGCTTTTTGCCGAGCTCTCTTCACAAATTTTTTTCATTGACAAATAAAAGTATATTGCATGTGATAATACTTAAGAACTTTAATAAAATACCTTTTAATTAGACAATAATTGTTGTTATTAAATTGACATGCTCTTCCTATACTGTGATTTGATAGCCTGAGTAATTTATACAGACCTATCTTACTTAGCTTATTGATTTTTACATAAACTACATAGGGTTTAGATGTTTTTATTCTAAATTATATAATCTCTATGCACCCGGGCCAAACAAATCCCAATGTCTCCAGGGTTATTAGACAGTTAGAAAAACACTTGTGTCTGTAACACCTGGTGACAGTAAAACATAAGTGCAGACTGGACTCCTAGAAATTAGTGAAGTCTTTAGCATCTTGAGGATTTTGGCAACAATAAAGGTAACTACAAAGTAACACAAAAAATCAATTTGTATAAATAGCTAATTTTGCTTCAACAGAGCTACTGAAAATGTACATGCAAAAATAAATACAACTTTGACTTACCTCTTTCTGGTCGCCCTCTCATCCTTCTCAATTTTGCTTAAGTGAGTCAAAGCAGGGTGAGCAAATTGCCATAATCAAATGCAGGAAATATATATCTTCTTTTTAAATGTTAAGATAAGCAAAGAACCTTGATGTACCATCTCTGGGAGGTAAAGTACATATGTAAAGAACATCATCAAAATTCCCATAACCTACCTCCAGAAGAATCTCAAAGCGGAAAGAAACCAATTTAGTTTTGACTTAATTGAATGAAATCCAAGAGTAATCTATTGCAGACTGTATGGAAATTACTCTGGTGTTTGGCGTTTGCAACATGCGTACTTGAGTTTCTCAGAAGGCTGATTGTTGCAAGTATTTTGCATGCAAATTCACCATAAATAGAGAAATGTATGCAATATCAAATGTAGAATGTTGAGCCTGAGTATGACCCTGCTTAAAGACAAGTCTTTGAACACCCACCATACCAGATATTTATACAGTATAGAGGGAACACCTAATATTTTAACGAACTATTCTATTTCTTTGAAGAATATCTCTGTCCTGTATTCTGCTTTCCTTAACAGTCATAGGCCTTTAGTAGATTCTCCCAATTCTTTCTTCTTCCTTATTTCCAAATACTGACTTCTCCTCTTACTTCCTCAGAAATTGTTCTAACGATTTCGGCAACGACCACTGTATTCCTACACTTTGAAACTACCCATTCAATGTGGAGTTGTTTACTCATGTAGCTTCAATGACACTCATTATTTTTCTAAGCTTTCTCTGTCTCCCTCGTTTCCACTTCTATTGTAACTCTTTAAACATATTTCACCTCCCCTCTTCTTTATGGTAATTATCAAGTGCCATCCTTACTTATCACTACAAAATATATAATTCCCTCCCATGATGTCCTTGAAATTTAAATTTTAATATCCAACTGCCTGAAGGACATGGTTACCGAGAATATGCTTACACATTTCTATATATATATATACTTATGTTTGAACTCACCATCTTCTCTCTGAAATGGGCCAGTTGCCTTTATTTCATTTTTTTTTAGAATGTGGCACAATTATCTGCACATAAAATGCAGAAGCTTTGAGATTATCCTAGATTTCTCTCTCATCCTTGTTTCTTACCAGCCAGAATTCCTTTTTCTTATCCCCTCCACTTCTCAATCCATTCTACCACCTCCATGTCTACTGATGCTACTCAGGCTCTTCCAGACCCTTTGCAACAATTCAGATTGAGTGTGCTACCCTCTCTCCCTTGTCCCCTTCAAATCCACATTTTATAGCACTGCCAGATTGAGCTGAATAAAATGAAAAAAATAAAAAAGACAGTAATGAATCTCAAGTAAGTCTACAGACCAGCAGTACCATAGTTAACTGGGAAATTACTTGAGATGAAAATCTCAAGCCTTATCCTAGACCCATCAAATCAGAAACCCCGGGGGTGGCATGCAGAGTCTTTGTTTTACTGTCTATGTGATTCTAATGTAGTCACAAGTCTGAGGACAGTTATTCTACAACATAAAATCTAGGACACGTATACACACTTTGTAGACTCATGCTTCTTGCACCTATGCTGTTTGTTTTGTTCTACCTGAAGTAGCCTTGCAATCTTTACTCATCTAAATTCCTCAACTCAATCATTTAGACTTTGCAGATGCTCTCACTTGCAGAACGTCTTTCCTTACTCCGAAGATTCTCCAGCTTCCCGACTCCTATAGTTTTTGGTGCGTAGCCCTATATGTAATTTCTTGTCTCTGTTAGCCACAGTCTCTCCATCCTCTAAACTGCAACTCTCTGGACAAACGATGGTGTGATCTTTATTTTCACATTCCCAAAGTTTAAGCACACTGTTTACAAATGATAGATAATCAATTATAATATACTAAAAAAGAAAAATAAATAAATAAGATGGACCCTGCAATCTGATACCTTGTATTCTTACCCAGAAAAAAAAAAAATGTATATGTATGTAACACTAAGTGTAACTGTTTCTCTGTTATCTCATGAAATTCTGTATGTCAACTGAAAAAAGAAAAAAAAATGCACAATCTAAAAGTTGAGAGTTATGTTTTATTCAGTGGACATTCTGAGGATTTCAAGCCCAGGAGACAGGACCCTCAGATCGCTCTGAAGGACCACTCCAAAGAGACAAGTGGGGGGGCAGGATATATAGGAGTTATTGCCACAAAGACCAGGTAGTCAGAACACCAAAAGATGACTGTTAATTTTAAAAAACCCAACTATCCCAAGTTAAGGAATTTAGTGCTTTTCTGTGTATGGGAAGACACAAGAGTCTGGGCTCACTGAAAGCATTCTTTTGATATGCACCTCAGCTATCTGGGGCCAGCATACTCTGTTTTCTCATTCTGAGTTTCCTCAGGTGCACTGCTGGGGGTGGCTGCGGCAGCTGATTTCTAGATGGGGCGGGTCCTGCCTTAATTCTTATTTCCCTCATGGTTCACCTTCTGGTGGCTGTAATGTGATGGCTTGTTGGTGGCAAATTCCTTTGTTTACTGTTATGGCAGGTGATATTTTTCATTCACAAGTATATTTACTTTAGATTCTTGCAACAATATGAGATTTTCAAATTTTATATATTCACTTTCATGTTTAAACCTACAACAACAAAAATGGCAAAAACATATCTAAATAGATGAGAAAGAAGGAATACCGCATGAGTACATTAGCCACAATCTAATTTCTAAAGAAACTGACAGAAACCATTTCAAATGAAACATTTTTCTACATGTTCTACTAGGTTCAACAGAGACCAGAAAATATCCTGATATTACAACATGTTTGAAAACTGAAGAAATGATTCATCAAAAAGGAAGAGAATAATTATGCATAAGAGAATGGCTAACTTAAATGAAGAAAACCTTACAGAGTAGATACAATGTTGAAGGTCCAAAGACTGAGTGGAGTAACGAGGAAGATTCCTCTTGTATTGGGAGTGGAACTCACAGAGAAATAGTAAGACAAGCACCAGAAATTAAGAAATTTGCACATATATTGCTGACAAGGCAATAATAAGCACAATGTACAGATTTTTACAATTCAAAATGATCAAGAGATTTGACTAGGAACTTCCCAAAAAGAAAGAGTTAAGTTGCCTTTGAACTAATGAAAAAGTGCCACCTTAATAAAAATAGGGAAATATAAATTAAAACGTCAATGAACTACTACAGCGCATAGTAGATAAGCAAAGTCTGTTATATTTTATGGTGGATTAGGATGTAGAGTAACTAAAGCTCTCACCGCTTGCTGGAGGTGGGGTAGGAATGGGGGAGGAAGTGGAAATGATTATAACCAGTTTGTAAAATAACTTGGCAATTTCTAATAGAGCTGAAAATTAAATAATAATAATAATAACACAGCAATTGTATCTTTAGGTATTTACCTAAAATATTTGCACATATATCCACAATAAATATTCACAGCAGCTTTATTTATAGTAGCTCAAAGTGAGAAAACCAATTGCTCATTAATAATAGATTTTAAAAAAAGAAAATATATATATATATATATATATATATATATATATATATATATATATACACACACACACACAAATGAACTTATTTACAAAACAGAAAGAGACTCACAGACATAGAAAACAAACTTATGGTTACCAAAGGGGAAAGGAAAGAGGGAGATAAATTAGGGGGTTGGAATTAACAGATACACACAAATATATATATAAAATAGATAACCAACAAGGACCTCCTATATAGCATATGGAACTATACTCAATATTTTGTAATAACCTATAAGGGAAAAGAATCTGAAAAAGAATCTATCTATCTATCTATCTATCTATCTGAATTGTTAGGCTGTACATCTTTAACATGACATTGCAAATCGACTATACTTTAAGTAAATAAATAAATAAATAAATAAATAAATAAATAAATAAATAGAACTCAGGATCATCCAAATTATCCCCCAAAGCCTTCTTCTTTTTTCTTTTTTTTAAACATCGTTACTTGAGTACAATTGCTTTACAGTGTTGTGTTAGTTTCTGCTGTATAACAAAGTGAATCAGCTATATCTATACATATATCCCCATAACGCCTCCTTCCTGCAACCTCCTCCCTCCCTATCCCATCCCTCTACATGGTCACAAAACACCGAACTGATCTCCCTGTGCTTTGCAGCTGCTTCTGACTAGCTGTTAACATTTGGTAGTGTATATATGTCCATGCTACTCATTCACTTTGTCCCAGCTTACACTTCCACCTCCCTGTGTCCTCATGTCTATAATCTACTTCTGTGTCTTTACTCCTGTCCTGCCCCTAAGTTCATCAGAACCATTTTTTTAGATTCCATATATATGTGTTAGCATACGGTATTTGTTTTTCTCTTTCTGACTTACTTCACTCTGTATGACAGACTCTAGGTCCACCCACCTCACTACAAATAGTTCAATTTCGTTTCTTTTTATGGATGAGTAATATTCCACTGTATATATACTGTGCCACATCTTCTTTATCCATTCATCTGTCATTGGACACTTAGGTTGCTTCCATGTCCTGGCTATTGTAAATAGTGCTGCAATGAACATAGTGGTACGTGACTCTTTTTGAATTATGGTTTTCTCTGGGTATATGCCCAGTAGTAGGATTGCTGGGTCGTATGGTAGGTCTATTTTTAGTTTCTTAAGGAACTTCCATACTGTTTTCCATAGTAGCTGTATCAATTTACTTTCACATCAACAGTGCAAGAGTGTTCCCTTTTCTCCACACCCTCTCCAGCATTTATTGTTTGTAGATTTTTTGATGATGGCCATTCTGACCAGTGTGAGGTGATACCTCATTGTAGTTTTGATTTGCATTTCTCTAATGATTAGTGATTTGAGCATCCTTTCATGTCTTTGTTGACAATCTGTTTATCTTCTCTGGAGAAATGTCTATTTAGGTCTTCTGCCCATTTTTGGATTGGGTTGTTTGTTTTTCTGATATTGAGCTGCATGTGCTGCTTATATATTTTGGAGATTAATCCTTTGTCAGTTGCTTCATTGGCAAATATTTTCACCCATTCTGAGGATTGTCTTTTCATCTTGTTTATGGTTTCCTTTGCTGTGCAAAAGCTTTTAAGTTTCATTAGGTCCCATTTGCTTATTTTTGTTTTTATTTACCTTTGTCTAAGAGTTGGGTCAAAAAGGATCTTGCTGTGATTTATGTCATAGAGCGCTCTGCCTATGTTTTCCTTTAAGAGTTTTAAAGTGTCTGGCTTTACATTTAGGTCTTTAATCCTTGTGAGTTTATTTTTGTATACAGTGTTAGGGAGTTTTCTAATTTCATTCTTTTACATGTAGCTGTCCAGTTTGCCCAGCACAATTTTTGCAGAGGTTTTTTCTTTACTCCATTGTACACTCTTGCTTCCTTTATCAAAGATAAGGCGACCATATGTGCCTGGGTTTATCTCTGGACCATCTATTCTGTTGCACTTATCTATATTTCTACTTTTGTGCCAGTACAATACTGTCTTGATTACTGTTGCTTTGTAGTAGGGTCTGATGTCAGGAGCCTGATTCCTCCAGCTCTGTTTTTCTTTCCAAAGGTTGCTTTGGCTATTTGGGGTCTTTTGCGTTTCCATACAAATTGTGAAATTTTTTGTTCTAGTTCTGTGAAAACTGCCATTGGTACTTTGATAGGGATGGCATTGAATCTGTAGATTGCTTTGGGTAGTATACTCATTGTCACAATGTTGATTCTTCCAATCTAAGAACATAGTATATCTCTCCATATATTTGTATCTGCTTTAATTTCTTTCATCAGTGTCTTATAGTTTTCTGCATACAGGTCTTTTGTCTCCTTAGGTAGGTTTATTCCTAGGTATTTTATTCTTTTTGTTGCAGTGGTAAATGGGAGTGTTTCCTTAATTGCTCTTTCAGATTTTTCATCATTAGTGTATAGGAATGCAAGAGATTTCTGGACATTAATTTTGTATCCTGCTGCTTTGCCAAATTCATTGATTAGCTATTGTAGTTTTCTGGTAGCATCTTTAGGATTCGCTATGTATAGTATCATGTCATCTACAAACAGTGACAGTTTTACTTCTTCTTTTCTGATTTGGATTCCTTTTATTTCTTTTTCTTCTCTGATTGCTGTGGCTAAAACTTCCAAAACTATGTAGAATAATAGTGGTGAGAATGGGAAACCCTGTCTTGTTCCTGATCTTAGAGGAAATAATTTCAGTTTTTCCCTATTGAGAATGATGTTTGCTGTGGACTTGTCGTATATGGCCTTTATTATGTTGAGGTAGGTTCCCTCTATGCCTACTTTCTGGAGGGTTTTTATCATAAATGGGTGTTGAATTTTGTCAGAAGTTTTTCTGCATCAATTGAGATGATCATATGTATGTTATCCTTCAGTTTGTGAATATGGTGTATCACATTGATTGATTTGCCTATATTTAAGAATCCTTGCATTCCTGGGATAAACCCCACTTGGCCATGGTGTATGATCCTTATAATGTACTGTTGGATTCTGTTTGCTAGTATTTTGTTGAGGATTTTTGCATCCATGTTCATCAGTGATATTGGTCTGTAGTTTTATTTTTTGTGATATCTTTGCCTGGTTGTGGTATCAGGGTGATGGTGGCCTCGTAGAATGAGTTGGAGAGTGTTCCTCCCTCTGCTATATTTTGGAAGAGTTTGAAAAGGATAGGTGTTAGCTCTTCTCTAAATGTTTGATAGAATTCGCCTGTGAACCCATCTGGTCCTGGGCTTTTGTTTGTTGGAAGATTTTAAATCACAGTTTCAAATTCAGTGCTTGTGATTGGTCTGTTCATATTTTCTATTTCTTCCTTGTTCAGTCTGGGAAGGTTGTGCTTTTCTAAGAATTTGTCCATCTCTTCCAGTTTGTCCATTTGTTGACATATAATTCCTTGTAGTAATCTCGCATGATCCTTTGTATTTCTTTAGTGTCAATTGTTACTTCTCCTTTTTCATTTCTAATTCTATTGATTTGAGTCTTTTCCCTTTTATTCTTGATGAGTATGGCTAATAGTTTATCAATTTTTTTATCTTCTCAAAGAATCAGCTTTTAGTTTTATTGATTTTGCTCTCATTTCCTTCATTTCTTTCTCATTTCTGATCTGATTTTTATTATTTCTTTCCTTCTGCTAACTTTGGGGTTTTTTTGTTCTTTCTCTAATTGTTTTAGGTGTAAGGTTAGGTTGTTAATTTGAGATGTTTCTTGTTTCTTGAGGTAGGATTGTATTGCTATAAACTTCCCTTTTAGTACTGCTTTTGCTGCAGTACTAAATTGTCATTTGTTTCTAGGTATTTTCATTGTCATTTGTTTTTAGGTATTTTTTGATTTACTCTTTGATTTCTTCCATGATCTCTTTGTTAGTAAATAGTGTATTGTTTAACGTCCATGTGTTTGTATTTTTTTAGTCTTTTTTCCTGTAATTGATATCTAGTCTCATAGCATTGTGGTCAGAAAAGGTAATTGATACGATTTCAACTTTCTTAAATTTACCAAGGCTTGAGTTGTGCCCCAATATATGATCTATCCTGGAGAATATTCCATAAGCACTTAGAATACAGTGTATTCTGTTGTTTTCAGATGGAATGTCCTATAAATATCAATTAAGTCCACCTTGTCTAATGTGCCATTTAAAGCTTGTGTTTCCTTATTTATTTTCATTTTGGATGATCTGTCCATTGGTGAATGTGGGTTGTTAAAGTTCCCTACTATTACTATTGTCGATTTCCCCTTTTATGACTGTTAGCATTTGCCTTATGTATTGAGGTGCTCCTATGTTGGGTGCATAAATATTTACAATTGTTATATCTTCTTCTTGGATTGATCCTTTGATCATTATGTAGTGTCCTTCTTTGTCTCTTGTAATAGTCTTTATTTTAAAGTCTATTTTGTTTGTATGAGAATTGCTACTCCAGCTTTCTTTTGATTTCCATTTGCATAGAATATCTTTTTCCATCCCCTCACTTTCAGTCTGTATGTGTCCTTAGGTCTGAAGTGGGTCTCTTATAGACAGCATATATATGGGTCTTGTTTTTGTATTCATTCATCCAGCCTATGTCTTCTGATTGGAGCATTTAATCCATTTACATTTAAGGTAATTATTGATAAGTATGTTCCTATTACTATTTTCTTAATTGTTTGGGTTTGTTTTTGAAGGTCTTTTCCTTCTCTTATGTTTCCTGCCTAGAGAAGTTCCTTTAGGATTTGTTGTAAAGCTGCTTTGGTGGTGCTGAATTCTCTTTTAACTTCTGCTTGTCTGTAAGGGTTTTAATTTCTCTGCCGAATCTGAATGACATCCTTGCTGGGTAGAGTCATCTTGGTTGTAAGTTTTTCCCTTTCATCACTTTAAATATGTTCTGCCAGTCCCTTCTGGCTTGCAAAGTTTCTGCTGAAAGATCAGTTGTTAACCTTATGGGGATTCCCTTTTATGTTATTTGTTGCTTTTCTCTTGCTGCTTTTTATATTTTTTCCTTGTGTTTAATTTTTGATAGTTTAATTAATATGTGTCTTGGTGTGATTCTCCTTGGATTTATCTTGTGTGGAACTCTCTGCTCTCCCTGCACTTGATTGACTATTTCCTTTCCCATGTTGGAGAAGTTTTCAAATATAATGTCTTCAAATATTTTGTCAGATCCTTTCTTTATCACTTCTTCTTCTAGGACCCCTATAATTTGAATGTTCGTGCATTTAGTATTGTCCCAGAGGTCTCTGAGACTATCCTCAATTCTTTTCTTTTCTTTTTTTTTCTCTGCTCTGTGGCAGTTATTTCCACTATTTTACCTTCCAGGTCACTTATCCGTTCTTCTGCTTCATTTGTTCTTCTATTGTTTCCTTCTGTAGAATTTTTAATTTCATTTATTGTGTTGTTCATCATTGTTTGTTTGTTCTTTAGTTCTAGGTCCTTGTTAAAAGTTTCTTGTATTTTCTCCATTCTATTTCCAAGATTTTGGATCATCTTTCCTATTATTACTCTGAATTCTTTCTCAGGTAGACTGCCTATTTCCTTTTCCTTTGTTTGGTCTGGTGGGTTTTTACCTTGCTCCTTCATCTGCTGCATATTTCTGTCTTCTTATTTTGCTTAACTTGCTGTGTTTGGTGTCTGCTTTTCGCAGGCTGCAGATTTGTAGTTCCTGTTTTTTGGTGTCTTCCCCCAGTGGGTGAGGTTGATTCAGTGGCTTGTGTAGGCTTCCTGGTGGAGGGCACTGGTGCCTGTGTTCTCATGGGTGGGGTTGGATCTTGTATTTCTCATGGGCAGGACCATGTCCAATGGTGTGTTTTGGGATGTCTGTGAACTTAGTATGATTTTAGGCAGCCTCACTGCTAATGGGTGTGGTTGTGTTCCTTTCTTGCTAGTTGTTTGGCATGGGGCGTTCAGCACTGGAGCTTGCTTGCCATTGGGTGGAGTTGGATCTTATCATTGAGATGGAGTTCTCTGGGAGAGCTCTCACTGATATTGAGTGGGGTTGGGAGGTCTTTGGAGGTCCAATATCCTGAACTCAGTGCTCCCATCTCAGAGGCTCAGGCCTGACACCAGGCCAGAGCACCAAGACCCTGTCAACCACACAGCTCAGGAGAAAGGGGAGAAAAAAAAAAAGAAAGAAAAAAAATTATTATAATAATAAAGTTTTAAATAATTATTATATTTTAAAAAAAGAAAATAAAATGCTAATAAAAAAATGAGAGCAACCAAACCAATAAACAATTCCACCAATGATAACAAGTGCTAAAACTATACTAAGATAAATATTAAATCAGAAACAAATCAGTTGCAGACAGCAAACCCCAAGTCCAACACCTCAATTTTGGGATGATTCATTGTCTATTCAGGTATTCCACAGGTGCAGGGTACATCAAGTTGATTGTGGAGATTTAATCTCCTGCTCCTGAGGCTGCACAGAGAAATTTCCCATTCTCTTCTTTGTTCACACAGCTCACGGGGTTCAGCTTTGGTTTTGGTTCTTCCCTGTATGTAGGTCACCCTCAGGCATCTGTTCTCACCCAGACAGGATGGGGTTAAAGCAGCGGCTGATTAGGGGGCTCTGGCTCACTCATGCCAGGGTGAGGGAGGGGTACAGTAGTTATAATTGGAAAGCAGCGCAAGCCTGTGGTGGCAGAGGCCAGAGTGACATTGCACCAGCCTGAGGTGCACCGTGTGCTCTCCCAGGAAACTTGTCCCTGGATCACGGGACCCTGGCAGTGGCGGGCTCCACAGTCTCCTGGAAGGGGAGGTGTGGACAGTGACCTGTGCTTGCACACAGGCTTCTTGGTGGCTGCAGCAGCAGCCTTAGTGTCTCATACCCGTCTCTGGTGTCCACGCTGATAGCTGTGGCTCACACCTGTCTCTGGAGCTCTTTTAGGCAGTGCTTTGAATCCCCTCTCCTCGTGCACCCCAAAACAATGGTCTCTTGCCTCTTAGGCAGGTCCAGACTTTTTCCCAGACTCCCTCCCAGCTAGCTGTGGCGCACTAGCCCCTTTCAGACTGTGTTCACACAGCCAACCACAGTCCTCTCCCTGGGGTCTGACCTCTGAAGCCTGAGCTGCAGCTCCCAGACCCCATCTGTCCCAGAGGGCGAGCAGAGAAGCTTCTTGGGCTGGTGAGTGCTGGTTGGTACCAATCTTCTGTACGGGAATCTCTCCGCTTTGCCCTCTGCACCCCTGTTGCTGTGCTCTCCTCCGTGACTCTGAAGATTCCCCCTGCCCA
The DNA here is from genome assembly GCF_937001465.1 of Orcinus orca. Taxonomy (NCBI): domain Eukaryota; kingdom Metazoa; phylum Chordata; class Mammalia; order Artiodactyla; family Delphinidae; genus Orcinus; species Orcinus orca. Next base: position 174,319,297 of record NC_064561.1, on the reverse strand, counting down.
GCCCCGTCTCTGCCAGTGAAGGGTCTCCCTAGTGTGTGGAAACTTTTCCTCCTGAACAGCTCCCTCCCAGGGGTGCAGTTCCTTGTCCCTATTCTTTTGTCCCTGTTTTTTTCTTTTGCCCTACCCAGGTATGTGGGAATTTTCTTGCCTTTTCGGAGGTGTGAGGTCTTCAGCCAGTTCCACATATAGATGTATTTTTGATGTATTTGTGGGGAGGAAGGTGATCTCCACAACTTAATCCTCCGCCATCTTGAAGGTCCTCCCCACAAAGCCATCTTAATTCATTAGAAGGCAAACTCAATTCTTTCAATTAAAAAATTAATTACCAAAAAAATCTAAAAATTATGATACTGTTATTTTCAAAATTGCAAAAACATTATGTGGACCTCCCTCCAAATCATTGTTAAATAAATAAATAAATAAATTTAAACATAAAGAAAGGTGAAGATGATGGATAGGTCTATGATCAATGCAATTTTTGACCACACCATTTGGTACTGTAATTAGTTAAACTATAGAATGAAGCTCTCCAATCCTAAGGAAGATAAATTACTAAGAGGATGTGACACAGAATAGACAGGAAAATATGATTTGGTCAGGAAAATAAAGGGAATTTGACTTTTTCTCCCTCTAATACACCCAAAAGAAAACTTACAGTTTTTAGTTTCTGCCTTCCCATCTCCATTCTATCAAATAAGTGGAATGCAAAAGAAAATACCATGCTAAAGTGTGGTTTTCCCTATTTTATAATAAATCCATAAGATATTTATGCTCCCATTACTAAAACAAGCAAACAACAAAAAAAGTCAAAATCTGAGCATGAAAAATTCATTCTGTGGGAGTGGGCAAGAAAAATATTTTCTGATCAAGGATTGAATAGAACTAGTTCTATATCTGATCCTGGATCATTGTTTCATGTTTAAGATGGTCATTTTTTCATAGTTCTTATATTAACAAGGAGGTAATCTATATTGACAAAATGCCACTAATTTTAATACATAGTGTATTTTAGAGTCATCCGTCATCTTGCATGGAATCGTTATTCAGGAGTAGATACAAGGCAATAAAACATGGAAGAAAGAGAAAAGAAATGTCACCTTAGTTGTTCTTAATGGGCAGCATTTAAAGATTTTTAAATCAATACACCTAACAGCCGCAGAGTAAAACCTCATTAATTGTGCAAAGATGGGGCAGTAATCATTATGAAAGAAGAAGAAGAAAAAAATAACCTTTCCCTCTAGAAAAAAAATGATGGCTCCATCTAACATTTAAAGTTCAATGATCTGAAAATGAGTTTAGTTCTTTAATATACTATAACAGCACTTTGGAAGGGAAAAGCTGTTTTTTAAATACTGCCTTTGGTAGGTTTTAAAAGTTGAGCTCTATCAGAGATTTAACAGCTTGAAATGTTAATAGAAGAAGAGAATACAACTGAAGTAAATACAATTTGTTTTTCCATCACAGATTTCATAGGGGAAGGTGCTTCAAAAACAATTATGGTTGCAGCTTTCAAATAACAATAACACAAGGTGGCAGACAGAACACCTGCTAACGCTATAAAGTCAAGATAAACTTTGACACCATGAAGAAGATGGCCTGAAAAGATTAGCAATAATATAAAGATGGCAACAACTCTAGCAAGTTATTTGCATATTGTGGTTTTGTGTGTATATTTGTGCATAAGGATGGGAAGACAGTTTTCTCTCAAATATTTATGGGCACACATAAAACATCCCAGTCAGCCTAAATTATGTATTTCTGCATTTCCACTTTAAATAAACAGACATCAACTAACACACTTTTCCTTTGGTATAAAACATTTCATATCCAAAAATAGTTATGGAGCACCAGACTATATATTTGCCAAGGCTCCCTCAGGCAAGCAGGGATATTTCTGACAAGAGAAATGGCACTAACCCATAACTGCTGAAGTCCTTGGTGCATGAAACACACGCAATCCAGGCATTTACCCAGGTACCATAGTTAGAATTTAATGTACACTGTTTATTTCCCTCTCTTTGGCTCAGAAGGAGTGGTTTGACTTGGCAAACTCCACCATAAGGAAATTAAGACTTATCCAGTGATCTCATGTATACATACTTTCCATATTTTCAAATATTTTAATTTCAGAAAATTTTAAGAAAATATACAAAGTGAGAAATTTTAATGACATGGTTTGTATATGTACTATTCTCATGAATTAAAATATTTTCTTTCAAGATAATGAGAATTTGAACTAATAATTATGACAATAATTATAAGGATTAAAATTCATATATACTAAAGTGAGTATAGCTTTCCTTATTAATAAAAATGTGTATTTCCTTTAGCAGAGTACATGAATATACATGCTGGTCATTTTGACACTTTGTTTTCAAGTGACTTTTACAGTTTTTGCTCATTTTACCATGCACTCTGCTGCTTTTTCCTACTTTACTGTAGAAATTTCAAAAGTATATTCAAGAAATTATAGTCAGAAGCTATGCATGGCTTCTTAGGAAATCAGTAATAAGAGTGAAATTTAATACTATACAAATGACCTTATGAGGCAGCCTTAGAAGGAACAGAGAGGGCTCCCTGGTGAGAGGATATATACTTGATAGACTGTAGTACTGATTAAATTAAAATGCTGCTGGTATCCTTTATCTTCCAGTTATCAAGTTTCCCCTACAGACCATTTATTCAAAGTGTTGCCTAAGCCTTAACACTGTCCTTCAACTAGCAACATGTCTAATGGTTACATGGGTCACAGAATGAATTATATCACCCTAAGAGGTATGTTAAAATCCATACTGCTGGTGCCTGTGAGTGTGAACTTTTTAGGAAACAGGGTCTTTGCAGGCATAATTAAGATGTTAATTAAGATGAGGTCATACTGGTGTAAGGTGAGACTTTAATCCAATATGACTAGTGTCCTTATAGGAAGAAGAGAAGAGTCAAAAAAGAGAGAGACACAGAGGGAAGACAATGTGAACACACGGGGAGAACGTCAGTGTACAATAAAGGCAGAGACAGGAATTATGTATCTACAGACAAAGGTTGTCAGAAACAGCAGAAGCTGAGAGAAAGGCACGCAACAGTTTCTCTTGGAGGCTTTGGAGAGAGAGCCAGGCTCTGCCATCTTGATTCGGAACTTCCAGCATCAGAAATGTGGGAGAATACATTTATTCTGTTTTAAGCCATTCAGTTTGTGGTAATTTGTTATAAGTGCCATAGGAAATGAATGTGATAAGCACAAATTTTGATATGATAATTCAACTCAAATATCTTTTAAAATATCCTACAACCTTATCTATTTAAACCACTGAGATAATATACATGTCTCACATATTATTAATCAGCTCATTTGTTGAATAGATACTTGCTTAAAGCCTGATGAGAGTTTGCTTGATAACCAAACACACCTTTGGGATGATGAGGATAAAAACAAAGTTGCTTTGAGCACAGAAGTTGTGGAAGCAGCTCACTGGAGCAAGTCTAGAGGAAAAATAATGAGATTATGTCAGAAAAGCGAGAAGAAGAAAGCTGCTCTTTTTCTGGTATAGCTAATCTCTAGGACCTCCGTATCCTCATAGAGATTGCCATTGTATGTTCAGAGTGCAAGAGACACTTGGCAGAGCTGATGGAATTAGAGGGCATAAGTCCCTGAGTTAAGGAACTCTGCCTTCTTGGTCATAAACTTCCAGAAGATATTTTCAGGAATTTCTATGGCAAATACATAGACAAATATGTGACTTGCATTTTTCTCCTGCGTTAAGCTTTATGCTATAGTTCCGTGAATCAATTTGAATCTTACAGCAGTACTCCAAATTATCCCTTTTTCCCTTAGTGTTGGAGACTGGCAAATGACCTATTTCTACTTTTGTCAATGGAAGAAAGGCCTAACAAAATAAATTCTCCTTTTTACTATTGCTGCATGACAAATCATTCCCAATTCAATCTGTTTACTAATGGTTGTAACAAATTACAAAAATTGAACAACCTAAAACAATTAGTTTATGTTTCTCATAATTTTGTGGACTATTGTATTCATTTTGATTACTGTGTAATTACCAGAAACTTAGAAGCTTTAAACACTAGCCATTTATTATCACAAAGTTCTTGTGAGTCAGGAGTCTGGGCATGAAATAGCTGGGCTCCTGCGCAGGGTCAAGCAAGACAGCTTCCATTTTCCAAACCAGCAGAAGAAATCTCTCTCTGCTATGCTACCACAGAATTTTATAAAATGTAACATAATCACAAGAGTGACTATCTTATTCTGTCTTATATAACATGGTATATTCAAGGGACTGAATGTTCTATCATACTCACAATTCTTGCCTACACTCAGAAGGAGTAGAATATACAGGATGTGTGCTCCAGAGTGGATGTACTTGGGAACCACTTTAGAATTCTGTCTCCAACAATCTGGAATTGTGGAAGAACTTGTCTGCACAGTTCTTACTTGTTTGGGTCTCTCCTGTGGTGCAGGGTGCAGACAGATGTCAGCTGTTTGCAGTCATCTGAAGGTTAGCTTGGGCTGGATAACTAGGATGACTTACTCAACATGGCGACATTGTTGCTGGCTGTCATCCAGAAGATGTAATGGAAGCACATGGGTTCTCAAGCTGGAGAGTCAGACTCCTCCTGATATGGCAACTGGCTTCTTTTGGATCAAATATTCAGATAAACAAGGTTGAAGCAGCATGATCTCTTCTAACATGGACTTGGGAATCTTTTTTGTGTTATTTTCCTTATACTTTATTGGTTATGCTGGTTTCAAATCTATCCAGATTTGGGAGTGGGGATTTTCAATTTGCAGGCATGTTTTAAAATTACCATAAGACACTAGAATATAAGGACAGTGAGTCAAGCTGCCAACCTATATGAGGTTCTGTATAAAAATTACAGTGATACATACTTAGAACTCTTACAATAAGAAAACATGACAAACAGAGATATAACTAGGATACAATAACACCTATTTTGTTTTGTTCTGATTTTCCCAACGTTGGTCATTTCATACTTCATCTGCTATTTCACTAAGGCTCTTACCCTGTTTCTATATCAAAAGAGGACATACATGATACTTTCTCTGAGGGATGGTTTGTATATTGTGATAGCATTTTCATTGATTAAAGAGTCTGAATTTTCAGGTAATTCATGTGCTTGTAAGTTCACAGGCATTTTAGCTTAGGCAAATTAAATCAGTCTACATGCAGAAAACATGCTTGAATCCTCTGCAATCTTTAGACATAAATTTCCTATTTGTTACTTGCAGCTGAAGCAGAAAGAGACTCCATCCTCATCTTCTGTACAATTTTAAAGTTTTCTTTTATAATATGACCTTATATAAAACAATTCTCAACAATTCTTCAATATTCATAGCAAAGTCATTAAGTAGAAGAGCTTTCAGTCTGAATTTCATATAACTCATACATGTAGTTGAATACCCATAGAAGTTTCAGGTTTGAATATTTATCTCTGCTTCTATGCATTTTTTTAATTTAAATGTGTAGTTGATAATTTTTTCCTGTTTTTTCATTCTAATACTTTGAACTATATTCACCTAATTTAAATGTCTTAAATGAATGACTATTGATCAATTAGTTAACTGACCCTTTAACTTTTTTGAGTTAAAGGCATATCTTCATTCTACCAAATGTGGAACTTTTTCAATTATTGATAATAGTACTTATACTCAGAGAAATGCAATAGCAAGTGAAATTAGTAATTCATGTGTATGCAACCAAAATGTTAATATAAAATACTTTTAAAGTTATAGTTCTGGACATTTATGGCTAAAGTATATTGATAAAATATTTCATATATACAGTGATATAAAGTTAAGAGTTATTATCTTTGGTAGTCTACAAATGGTTGATATTTCAGTTTGAAATATACATAAATTATAATTTTTAACCTTTAAAACAATTGGCCTGTTTTTACTTGGCAAGTGAGCAAACATACAAAATCAATACTTTTTACACATAATGAAACTTTTAAAAAATGTATAATTTAACACTTCATGTACAACTGATTTCTATACTGCAACTTGAACTTCATGTTGGGATTAAAAGTGCTCTTTCTCTTTGGTTCTTCACAGTTTTCTAGTTTCCCTTCATACTTTGCAGGTTCTACAAAACCATGACTGGTATACTCCCAGGATAGGTCACCCAAGGAGATTCATTTAACCTTCCCACACTTCTTGGGATATTTATTTTGAATGTTTTTTCCCATAAACACTTTATATGTTAGAACAGATCCCTGGGCTCTAATAACTCAGAAAAGCTTATGTTTGACTTTCAGCCAAACCCCTTTCTAAGCACATGTTTTTCCCAAATGCCAAGTTTGGAATTGCCAATACACAAATTCATTGTGAAACTTCAATTTATTATTCAGAATGGAAAATGGGAATACATGTCTTAATCTATCAAAATAGCAAGGAAAGGTTTAGTTATAATGTTTCCTGGTATGGCCAAGCTTATTACTTATTGTAAATCTCTCCCTGCTTCCCAAGATTATTTAAACACTTTATTCTGAATATTGATACAAGAAAAAGACAAAATGCACCCCTCCAATTTATTTTTAGATAACTTTTAGGAAGATGAGAAATACTTATGAATAATATTTAAAACCAACTAAATGAAATGGCTTAATGGAAAGAAGTCATAGCAAATTAAAAATAAAACTGTCGTATTTCTCATATATACCCATGTATATTTATATTAGTAATCAAGTGCCACATATATGAAAGGACCTCTAACTTGGTTTGTAAAGTCACTTAGGGCAACTTCATCTATGGCATGTTGGAAGTCTACAACTTAGAGCCATTATTTCTTGGGCTAACCTTTGACTTCAATGATGAGAGGCTGCAATTAGATTGCAGAAAAAATGCCCATGATGCACCTAAAAAAATACTTTATTGTCATGACTCACAGAAAAAGTCCTAATTCATTCATGTTGCACCAACATTCTAATCTTGCTCCATATTTCTCCAAACTACACTTCATAACTTGCCTTTTTGTTCCTTTGAATATCTTATTTCATTATACACAAAAGTATCAAAACCTCTTAAAATATTTCCCCTTGCACATGGTTTTTCCATTTGGACCTATGGATGGCATGTAGCTACTCAACCTACAAACACCCAGAACACTAAGGTGATAGATTCTCTAGAGGTACTTGCTCTATTTTCAATGTTCTTATCATGATTTAAATGTCTTGAGGATAGGGACTATCCCTTTTTAAAACCTGTATTTTCTGGGATTGGCAAATAACAAGTTTAGTGAATAGCTAGGTATCTTCTCAGCTCTATTACTAGGGGTTCAAATTTAGGATCCACTACTGACTGCCTACTATTGATCACTGGTAGACTTGAAAACAGTCTGCAAGCAATATGGTATTTCTGTTTCTATACAGTTCACAGATTTGAAATGAAAGATTAATTGAGGTTTTTATATAGAAATCTCAGAATATTCATACTAAACATAACTATCTTCAAGACTGTAAAAGTTCTTAGAAGAACAGTGATTTTCAGCTAATCTCTGTAGATTTATTTAATGAAGCTTTCCTTCTTAGTTATTTCAATTATTGGAATTTTTAAAAATGTGCTAAATATTCATTTGTTACTAGTAATTGTATTTTCAGAAATATGATCAATGTTCTCAATATTAATTATAAGTAGATCATAGTTTAAGAGTTTCTTGACCCATATTTCATGCTAACATTTATGATGTTAGGTTGTATATATGTTTAACTAGAAGTACTTATTTTCAGTTAGTGACAAATGTTACATTAAATACCATCTTAAAGTCAATGAAATAAAGCATTATTTATCACTAAATTTTACTTACATTATAATGTACTATAAAAATAAACAGGGTTAAAATATGACAAAAAGCAAATTTGTAATTGGTGGATGATTGAACTGGCTAGTAAAGAGATGTTGAAAAAGCAGAAAAAATATGCAAATACTGTGAATATTTAAAAAACAAATTTTACTGGAAAAGTGACCCTAGGACTTGTCATAAGTCTGAAATGACAGTAGTTTTTATAGAAGCAACCTCAGATTTTTCCTAACTCTCAAACAAACTTCTCTCTCATTAATTTATTGAATTTTCCTAAGGTAAAAGTTAAACTATGATTTTTATTATAAGCATTCAGTTTAGTAGCTAAAGAAGAGAAAGAGAAGAAAATTAGGGGGCTATCATTCAAAGTTGTTCTCTCCTTTGTGAAAATGGGAAAAAGCCACAGTTATGGTAAGAGGCTCATAAAATGAGTTGAAATTTTATGACAAATATTCTCAGACAAAATAGCAAAACCAAGCTTTTGGGAAAATTCTTTTGTCTAATGACATGATTGTGGTTCTATGATATTAATGTCATACCCTATGACAGAAAAAAATTAGGCTGTATTCATGAAAAAACTTAGAGCTTGATGAGACCCTGAACATGCAATGCTTGGTACGGTAGTGTTAAATACTTGAGTAAAAATATTTGCCAAATATTCTCTCTACAGAGAAAATTAGAGATACAGGATTTTGTAAACTGGAATGTAGAGAGTACTCTTTTATGTATTAATATACCAGAGACAAGTGTAGCAATAAAAGTCGCTGTTAGGAAAATACATGCATTAATGACTACATGTCACTCCACACACTATTTTATATACATTCGAGTTAATTATCAATAATTTGCTCCCTGACTTGATTCATTGTTCAAAAATGTAAATCGCAATCGTTGGTTGTATATGATTTCAATGTGCTGTAAAAAATAAAGAAGTAAAGACAGAGAAAGGGGATAATCAATAAAGAACACTGTTTTTCTCACTCTGAAGTCCACTACTCCTCAAAGTTCATATATGAGTTTTGAAATGATGGTTGAAATAATACTTGTAATTTAACGACTTTCTTACTGTCAGTAACTAACATTGATTTCGAGTATATTTCAAGGGCTTCACATCTGGTATACATCAGGTATTAACATCTTGAGAGACTGAAATATATTATTTTACTGTGAAAATATACCAATTTACATCAGATAAAATTTCAGGTTGACTTAAGGACAAATTGTGATCCACATGGCTTGTTTTCTAGGATTCCAACTCTTTCTAAAAATTGATTTCTTATCAGATCTTTTGAAATGCTTAGATAATAATGACATAGAATTTCTTAAGATATTTAGTTGAATATTAATAATTACTTTATAGAATCAAATGCAATCAAATTTTGTTAGAAATTCAGTCCCTGATTCACTGTTTCCTCCCAACTTGAAAGAGGTTTCCAGATTTTTAAAGTTACTTGATTTTCCCCAGAGTATCTAATGATACAATGGGTCTTCAGTAAGAAAAATCTCTGTGGTTTTGGGGTCCATGTTACATTTATCTTTTTTTTTTTTTTTTTTTTTTGCAGTACGCAGTTCTCTCACTGTTGTGGCCTCTCCCGCTGTGGAGCAGAGGCTCCGGATGCGCAGGCTCAGCGACCATGGCTCACAGGCCCAGCCGCTCCGCGACATGAGGGATCTTCCCGGACCGGGGCATGAACCCGTGTCCCCTGCATCGTCAGGCAGACTCTCAACCACTGCGCCACCAGGGAAGCCCACATTAATCTTTTTACTCAGAGATCTGGGGTTTGATGTCTCTATACTCATTTTTTATGGTGGAACTATACCATTCTTAGATTTCAAAGCTATGGCAATCTTAATATCATTTTATTTATTTATTTTTCATTCATTCCCACATACAATCTTTTGTTTATTATGTTTGTTTGTTTTTAAATTTTTATTGGAGTATAGTTGGTTTACAATGTTGTGTTGTTCTCAGGTGTACAGCAAAGTGATTCAGTGATATACATACACATATCCACTCTGTTTTAGATTCTTTAGGCCATTACAGAGTATTGAGTAGAGCTCCCTGTGCTATAGAGTAGGTCTTATTAGTTATCTATTTTATATATAGTAGTGTGTATATGTCAATCCTAATCTCCCAATTCATCCCTTCCCCCCAACCCCCTGATAACCATAAGTTTACTTTCTACATCTGTGACTCTATTTCTGTTTTGTAGATAAGTTCATTTGTACCTTTTTTATAGGTTCCACATATAAGCGATATCATAACAATGGAATATTACTCATCCATAAAAAGAACAAAGTAATGCCATTTGCAGCAACATGGATGGACCTAGAGATTTTCATACTGAGTGAAGTAAGTCGGAGAGAGAAAGACAAATATCATTTTATTTTTACAAGAACAATTAGTAGCTCAAAGATGGGACTGAGAAAGGGAAAAGAGTCAACATTTAGAAAGTAGGATAGTGAGTTGAGAAGAAAAATTTGAACTGAGGCTGGACTGCACAGTTTCACCTGTCATCTTATGCTGCTCAGATGAAGCATGGAGAACACAGGTATTGACATTTAAGTAGGAGTGAGATTATGCCAGGAACTTATAGAAAAGGAAAGGGCTGTGGCTGTTTGAAGGGAGTGATGGATGTTTGAAGGGCATGTGTTTGTGGGATGAGAGGAGCTGATTGTCTAGAGCAGTGGTTCTCAAAATGTAATCTATTAACTAGCAGTATCGACATCACCTAGACCTTTAGAAAAACAAATTCTATGTCCTACCCAGAGCTACTGAATCAGAGCTCGGTTGGAAAGGCCCAGCAGTCTCTGTTTTAACAAACCCTCCAGATAATCCTGAGGCATGCTGAAGTTTGTCTGCATACATTTATTTGTAAAGATGGGAATAATGTTAAGTGAGTGAGACTTTGAAGTCAAGATTTTTGGAGGCTGTTTATGAGGCCCATAGAAGTGAATGGTTGATATAGAATAAGCGAAAATTGCCAGAAAATGAGTTCAAGAAACAGAGACAGATTGTTGGACAGATTATACATGTGACTCATCAACTCATCAAAATTGTTGTGAAAGTTCTAACTGAAAGAAATTCGGCAAGTTGGTAGAAAATATTTTCAATGAGTTTGGAGTAATTGGGATTAAAGGATGCTTCAATGGAACTAGTGTTCTTAGAAAATAAGAAAAGAGTAACATTCTTAAGTAACAAAGATGAGCAATGGACACATGTAGTTCACCTCTAGGCATCCTGATACATTGGATGGAACAAAAACTAAAAAACAAAAAACACAGCCATGAATGGGCAGGTCAGCAGGAGAGATATGACTCAGCATTGAAGACATTCCATCTCTTCATGAAGTATATACATTTCTTTTTCATCTAGGGAAGTTTTTTATTTTAGAAAATAAAATACTTGCCACCTGGAGAGAAGCATCAGATTATGCCTTGTCCAGCGGTCAAAACAGGAATTTTTTTCATAAAGGTGCTATTCATAGAAGAAACCCCAAAAGCATGAATTAAAATATTTTCATATTTAAACATTGCCATATCAGCCTGTTACTTGATATAGGTCACATAATCAGAGATTCCTTTTTTTGACTAATTTCTCAAAAAAAATTCCTCCAAGAATATTTTGTGATACATATTCAGCCCTTGGTTATTTTTGTTGCATAAATGAATGAAGACATTTATGACTCTGGTGTGGCTTCTGGAGTGATATTTTTCCCATTAGACAGCATGGTGTATTTATTTTCACATCAGAAATCATTGGTGTAAATCAATTATGTATAATTTCTAGCCACTGCAATATTTTAAAACGTTTTCTGGGGAAATACTATGACACTTTCATTATATCTTCAAAGAGATGTGTGAGGGGAAAAATATAAAAGAACCATTGTTTAGGGAAAATAAATTTAAAAACAAAGCCCTTAAAATCATGTTTATATATATACATATACAAATTTTAAAGGTAAACATAAAAACCAAATGATATTTCATCATCTGAGGTGACCACCTTTAATAATATTCTGTGTGTTTATATATATGTTGATATATCAATTATATAATTTTACATATTTTATTATCATATTTTTATTAACATGCCTTGAATTTTTACTCAGCTATACAATATGGACATAATTCCATGAAAATAAATATGAACTAACTTTATTTAATGGCTACATGATATTACAATATTTGTTTCTATTATGATACAGTTAACTAATATTAAGTTCTAGGCCCTTAACTTGTTTCCAAAACCATACAATAAAGAATGCTAAAATCTAAACTATTGAATGATTTTCCATTTATGATAAATTCTGTGACAACCAAAAAGCTTCCTAAATAATGTACAAAATTTCATTGTGTTTTTTACATTATCACTATTCCTGAATTTATTATTTTAATAACTTTTATTAAATAAACTTTGAGAATAACTATGAGAAATATTTAAAGTTAAAACAGAGCTGAAATGATAGGATGGAAATGTTCAGAATTGTGTGGGGTTTAATGGAAATTTAATAATAACTACTCATTTCAAATAATCCTTGAAATATAAGAACCATAGAACACAATTCATCAAACACAAAGTTCTTTTCAACTGTTATTGGTAGAGGAGGGTAGATCATGATCAGTCATTGAGATGAAAGCCATTTTATGCAAGTAATATAAAAATGTAAATACACTCTGCATCTGTATTAATACCACTGACTTGATAAATGTTTTGGGAACATTTATTTTCCTTAATGCTGAATAAGAGTTGATAACTTAGCTAAGAATCATGGTGAGGGTAACATAAGAAAACAAAGCCAGCTACAGCACCCTGCAAAGTATTAAAATGAATGTCTAGCAAGAAATGAATGTCTGACTTCCCAAATGTCTTTCCTAAAAGCAAGAAAGCCTTGCCCAAAAGTGTCTAACAAACGTTCTCTATCTAGGGCAAGATTTGTGGTATATTCTTTTTTTTTTTTTTTTTTTTTGCTGTATGTGGGTCCCTCACTGTCGTGGCCTCTTCCATTGTGGAGCACAGGCTCCGGACACGCAGGCCCAGAGGCTGTGGCTCACGGGCCCAGCCACTCCGCAGCACGTGGGATCCTCCCGGACTGGGGCACGAACCCGCATCCCCTGCATCGGCAGGCGGACTCTCAACCACTGCGCCACCAGGGAAGCCCCAGATTTGTGGTATATTCTTATTCACGACCAAATTCACGGCAAAATGGTTTTGTCACTTAGAACAGTAATAACTCTTCCTGAGATATGAAGTTTTTCTTATTGTCCTTAAATCTTTGAAAAGTCCTCCAAACACATACCAATAAATAGTTGAATCATTGCTTTATTTCCATGAATCAGAATTTAACATCTGAGAAAAATATCCCAGCTGCTATTTTAAAAACGCTGTTTGAGAAAAGCAGCACCCTAATTCCAGAGTACAGATCTGAAATGAAAACTGCATACACTTAAATGGCACAGTTGCAGAAAGCATGAAGAGTCGTTTTATTGTCTCCATACAACATTTAAAATCTTCCTATAGCTGAGGAAATATGCTCTTACTAAACTCCTTTCTCTGCATCATCTGAAGAAATTAAACTAAAAATGTATAAAATTATAAGGAAAATTGTAATGAGGTAAAAATTAAATGTTGCTAAATACACATGGGCAATGAAATCTGTGATCACCTGAGTTAATTTTGCATGTTAAGTATCAGTGAAATAAATACTATTTGATCCATTCCTGAGAAATTATCAGGAATGATCTCCTAAGATTTGTGCTGCTCAAAACACACACACACACATAGACACACATACACACTCAACTACAATTGAATTTCTGTTTTATTTCTTTTGTGAACTAAGATAAGAATGATGTATTTGGTCATAACAACTTTACTTCAGAGGAAATCTTTTAAAGTGAAATGAATGGCAATCGTGATTTATATGATTTCTGATCACATGTGTTCATGTGAAACATAATACATTAGGGAAGGTCATGATTTTAAACTGGAATTCCACAGCATTGTACTATATGGTATCTTGAGAATCCTTTAACTCTTCTCAAGAATATTAACTTACTGTTTAGTGATATCTCGAAAAAAGCCTAGACATCTTCATCTTCAATTTATTGTGAGAAACATTAATTTAAATTAACAAATGGATTCAGGGAAATGATGCAGTGCTTAGAGATGTTTTAACTTGAACATAAACTGCAACAAAAAGAAACAAAATACATTTTAAAATATGTCTTAAAATTAGACTGTGGATAAGTAAAATAATCGGTAAAAACAACTGTTTTATTTTCAAGTATTTTGTTAGGACTATTAGATTTTGATCTACTACATTTCTTCTCCACTCTAGTTGAGGTATTTGTTTTGTTTTTGTCTTCAATTTGCCTGAATTCATGGATTCAGAAGGAGAGCAAATGGAAACCATCTTGCATCTCATCATTTCATATTCTTACCCAACTCAAGATGAGTGTAGTAGGACATGGTGGAAAAGAAAAGAGCAGTGGCCACACTCCACCCCAACCATATTTCCTTCCAATTACTTGCCACCATGCTGGGGTGTTTTAACAGATAAAGAGTGCTGACCCAACTCTAATTTCTGGGATTTCCTGCAATAATGCCAACCAATTAGCATGTTAGGTGTAACAGGATCAGCTAGTTTGCTATTTTGGAACTTCACAAAGATTGTGTGTTTCTAGCTGTTGGAAAAGTTTAATGCAAGAATAAAGATATGGTTTTAGTGATCTGTGGAGGGTCCCACAACTTGCCAACCCCTCGTCTGGGAGTAACACATTTATATATAGTACAATTACTTGTCATAATGAAAATCAAATGTCAGTTGGAAATCCTCAAATTGCAACATGTAGAGGCAGTGAAATACATGATCTAACCACAGGACAGAGTTTTAGTCAGAAAACTTGGAATTCAGGAGCAATAGAATCATATTTAAATGTTAGGAATTTTACACTAGAGTTCAAATGTTGTATACTTAGGGAAACAGAGAACTATTTAACATTCTTTCCTTGTTTTGTATAATTCCTTTACGCCCTGTAGCAATTTTTCCGAGCTCTCATCAAAAATCTTTGAAATTTTATTCTGTACTCCTCTTCTGTACAAACTTGTACTAGTGGCTGCTTTTGACTCCATTTTTTATCACAAAAACCTCAAAAAAAATACAGTCTGTTTTGATACAGGTAGATATGTCTTTGCAAAATACAGAAGAAAAACATGAGTGGCCCACACCATATATTATTTGTGAGAAGGGATGAGAGTGACTAAATGAAAATTCTTAAATTAATAACTTTGTCACGAATACATAAAGGAAGGCTTACACATTTAAACTGTTTTACCCTAGTACATATTATAGATATTTGAATTTCAAGATTCAACATTGATAGTCAAATGACAATATAATGTCTCAAAGAGGTAAGTAACAGTACAACCACCTTTCTTTCAACTACCACCTCTCACATAAGCCAGAAAAATGCAGTTTCTATGACTCTTAAGAAGGAAAATAAAAAGATCAGAAAATGAGTGAAATATCCTCCTTGGCATTCTGGACAAAAATTTCTGGAATGCCCACTTATTGGATATTAAGATAGAGATATCGTTAATTTTTATCCCTAGATCTCAATAAGGTTAATTAAAGTTCATAAGAATATACATAAAATGTTACATGATTAACATATTAAGTCATAAGTCCATTGTCCCAAAGGAGAAGACTTAAAATATAGTTTTTACATGTATATTAGAGTCTGACCAATGAACCAAATCAAATCAGCTAATGAACTGAGTAAACTTAAGAGGGATTAATTAGGTTGGTAATTATACATTAAATTAAAAAGTGATATAAATTATTTTGTTAGCAGATAATGGCAGTTGACAACTTGTTATAAATTCTCATAGCATTTATTATAATAACATTAATCATGTGCAGCCGTTCTGCTTTTTGGGTAATTATATGAGTAATTCCATAGAATTTCATTCAAAAACAGTATCTTCTGTTCACAGAGGGGAGATGAATATGTAATATGAGAAATACAAGATTAGCTTTTCATGTGCTCATAAATTAGTTTCAAAAGGAGGAAACAGGGCTTCCCTGGTGGCGCAGTGGTTGAGAGTCCGCCTGCCGATACAGGGGACGTGGGTTCGTGCCCCGGTCCGGGAGGATCCCACATGCCGCGGAGCAGCTGGGCCCGTGAGCCATGGCTGCTGAGCCTGTGCATCCGGAGCCTGTGCTCTGCAACGGGAGAGGTCACAGCAGTGAGAGGTCTGCGTACCGCAAAAAAAAAAAAAAAAAAAAAAAAGAAAGGAGGAAACATCTTTCAAGGTGATGTCAGATAAATCTCTAAAATATTATAATACTAATTTGAGTAGTATAAGTACCAAATTTACCTTACTATTTAACACTGCATGTAAATTTTATTAATATAGAAGACCTCATTGTGAATTCAAATGTTGTCCAACTCTGAGAAAAAATAATTCACTTTAACCAAAAAAGTTACACAATTGCACTGTAAGCTTAATTATATATTTGGATTAGATAGTGTTTTGTTTGTTTGTTTGTTTTCCTATTCAATATTCCTTCTTTAGCACATAGGCAGCCACTTACTTCCCAAATACTGGGTTACTGGAAGGAACACATTTAGTCTTTCTTTCTCTTTTGCTCAGTCTTTGTTTCCCCCTTAAATTATGCTCTTTAAATGTAAGGGCAGGTGTGAAGTTTGGACAGAGTCTGATATACTTTGAGGAAATTTGCTTCTTCAAATGGGCAAATAAATGCACCTCAAGTTCAGGAAATGTGCTGCATTTTCTATCAAACTTGCTGCCGCAGAGATAAGAATTAAGAATGATTGGATCATCTTGTCTATTCTTCCATTCCTGTTGGTATCCAAACCTAAGTGAAGTAGAAGGGCCTGTATTATAGAAACAGTTTGGGACTCCTTCTCTCTTCCTATTTCTTCCTCTCATTAACTTATCTAGAGATAAGCCTAGAGGCTTGAGGTCCTTGAGTCTCTCTTGAGCTTCAAGTTTCTTCTGTTAAGTGGAAAGAGCTGGACTAGCACGGTGGGATAGCCCTTCCCGATGTTCAATCCTTGTCAATAAAATGCAAGGACAAAATTCATCTCTTTATAGCCTCTGTTTAAGCTATCTTATTTGCCATAGTTTAATACTGAGTAAGTATTATAAAATTGATTACAGAGATTTCTAACCTTGGATATCATCTGGAGAATTTTCAATTACTTGTTTACTTATTGAAATTCAGATAAAACTTATTTGTGAAGTCCTCTGGTCCAGGTGCATTTTAGCAAGCTAAATCATTTTTTTTCTTTGTAAAATGATATACAGTCCAGAGGATTCATTGAAGTAATTTATATTTTACAAAGAACATTCCCATTATCTTCAAGTTTCCCACATGTCACCATGGGATTGGATAATAATAATTAGTGGTAATACTCACGCATTTGTGGTAGATCTCTTTCAACATTCCTAAATTTGCACATTTTTACACACTCACATCAGAATCAACAGTGATTTATCTAATAAGTGATTGGTATTTTCAAAGAACAGGTTATTATTTGTTCAGTCTACTATTTTTTGTGTTGGTCATTAATTTCACTATTTACTTTTAGTAGTTCCCTCATCTTAGTTTCCTTTACATTATTCTGCTATTTCTAGTTTCCTAATATAACTATTCCTTTTAGTTCTCATAATTAACCATTTCTTATGCAATAACATAAGATTGCTATATTGGAATTATTAAGTTTATTTTTCTGTAATCTTCTGGTAAGACTGGAAATTGGATGAAATAAGCTATATGGCTTCTTTAGAAAAAAATATTAAAGAAAAACAAAGACACTGGGAAGCATCCAATAGCAGGGAGAAGTCAGCATGAGTTTGCTTTCACAAAAGTGCAACTGGAAGGGAAAGAATTAGGATTTTGAGGCTTTCCAGCAAAATTTTTTTTCTGACTGTGGAAAACAACAGTGGAAACCATAATTTTAGTCATTCAAGGTGCCAGAGATAGGTGGGGGATTTAAAGAGGGAAATTCTGGTAGCAGGGATATCACAGAACACCACAAATTTTGAACATATATTCTTCACCAAATCTCTTGCTATTATATGAATTATGCATATATTTGGGAGACCCTATGGCCAAGCAGAATACGTAGGGAGAGAGTGAGAGCTTGAAAGATAGAGCAGTATGAGGTGAGATCTGTGAGATTTTTGCTTCTCTACTTGAGTGCATTCCCAAAGTCTGCAGCTCAGAAAGAAGAAGCCCTCTGGTTTCACAACATCAGGTGACAGTCTGAAGCTGGTAGAGAGGTGTAAATAACACAGGAAGCAGGGAGATACCCCCAGAGTGTTGGGATAAAACATCAATGGTGGGAAGCCGTTAGAACAACATATACATCTGTTTCTGTAAAATGCAGGGAAGAAAAATTTTGCTGTTTAAGTCCAGGAAAATTAACTGCCCTCTAGAGCAGCATTTGCTAAAGTATATATTAAACAATGTCCAACTTTCAACCCAAAATTATTAGACATGAAAAGAAATAGGAAAATGAGACATATATTGAAGAAAAGATGAAGTTAATGACAGCAGATGCTGAGTAGGTCCAGACATTGGATTTAGCAAAGACTTCCAAACAGCTATTATGCATATATCTAAAGAATTAAAGGAAACTATGGATTCAGATAAGGAATATCAAAATTAAAATACTTAAAAATTTTAAAGCTAAAAGTAGAACACATAAATTTAAAAAATGCTATTTAGGCTTATAGCAGATTGGAGATTAAAAAAGTAATGTGTAACCTTGAAGACAGATCGAAAGGAACTACCCTCTCTGAAGAACAAAAAGACAAAAATTGGAGAAATATGGACACATTTCCATCAACAATGTGACAGAAGAAACTAGATTTACCTTTCTCACTTAAACAGCTAGAAATCCAAATAAAATTCATAAAATGATGGTTTTCAGACCTGAACAGACAAAGCATAGGACGATGATTGCTGAGAGGACTGCCCTAGACTGCTACCTAAAAATAGCTTCCTGACCTCAGCACAGAGCAAAAACCAAGAGAGCCTCGTGGTCTTGCTGATTTGAATAAAAAGAGTTCAAAGCCCAGAAAGGTCAAATTGGCTTAATTTTCATCCCAGAGTAGAGAGGATCAAGCCATAGAGGGAAAAAAATCAGAGATCTCTACAGGAGTTCCCTAGACTCTTTGGCTGAGAACTGATCTATACATTTATGGATGTATACATTTATGGACTGTGGAAAACAACAGTGGAAACCATAATTTTAGTCATTCAAGGTGCCAGAGATAGGTGGGGGATTTAAAGAGGGAAATTCTGGTAGCAGGGATATCACAGAACACCACAAATTTTGAACATATATTCTTCACCAAATCTCTTGCTATTATATGAATTATGCATATATTTGGGAGATTTGCATATATTTTTTCCCTCTATGGCTTGATCCTCTCTACTCTGGGATGAAAATTAAGTCAATTTGACCTTTCTGGACTTTGAACTCTTTTTATTCAAATCAGCAAGACCACAAGGCTCTCCAATTCTGGAGAAAGAGCCACAAGATAGAATTGTGATGAGTTGAATAATTCCTAGAGTTCACACAGGGCTAGGGATATTCTTGCACTCACCAAGAAGAGTGAAATAAACCTCCTAGTAAACTGAGTATTGAGTAAATTCTTCAAAAAGTTAACAGCTAAGTCCTAACCTAAAATCTGTTTCAGACTTACCCTGAAAAGAGATTTTTAGGGGCTTCGGTCAGAGCGCAGGGAGAGCACTGGTGGTGTGAACACAGCCTGAAGGTGTTAGTGCACCACGGCTAGCCGGGAGGGAGTCGGGGAAGAAGTCTGGACCTGCAGAAGAGGCAAGACACTTTCTCTTCCCTCTTGGTTTCCTGGTGCGCAAAGAGGGGGGATTAAGAGCACTGCTAAAAGAAGCTCCAGAGATGGGCACAATCCGAGGCTAACAGCGCGGACCCCAGAGACGGGCATGAGACGCTAAGGCTGCTGCTGCCGCCACCAAGAAGCCTGTGTGCGAGCACAGGTCACTACCCACACCCCGCTTCCTGGGAGCCTGGGCAGCCCGCCACTGCCAGGGTCCCTGGATCCAGGGACAACTTCCCTGGGAGAACGCACGGCGCGCCTCAGGCTGGTGCAACGTCAGTCCGGCCTCTGCCGCAGCAGGCTGGCGCCACATCGTGCCCCTACCTCCCCCCGGCCTGAGTGAGCCAGAGTCCCCGAAACAGCTGCTCCTTTAACCCCGTCCTGTCTGAGCAAAGAATAGACGCCCTCCGGCGACCTACACTCAGAGGCGGGGCCAAATCCAAAGCTGAGCCCTGGGAGCTGTGAGAACAAAGAAGAGAAAGGGAAATCTCTCCAAGCAGCCTCAGGAACAGTAGATTAAATCTCCATAATGAACTTGATGTACCCTGCATCTGTGGAATACCTGAATAGACAAACAATCAACCCAAATTGAGGAGGTGGACTTTGAAAGCAAGATTTGTTATTTTTTCCCCTTTTCCTCTTTCTGTGAGTGTGTATGTGTATGCTTTTGTGTGAGATTCTGTCTGTATACATTTGCTTTCACCATTTGTCCTAGGGTTCTACCCACCCAGTTTTTTTTTGTTTTTGTTTTTTAGTTTAAAAAAATATGTCTTAATAACTATTTTTTATTTTAATAACTTTATTTTATTTTATCGTACTTTATTATATTTTCTTTTATCCTCTTTCATTCTTTCTTTCTACTTTTTCTCCCTTTTATTCTGAGCCGTGTGGATGAAAGGCTCTTGGTGCTCCAGCCAGGAGTCAGTGCTGTGCCTCTGAGGTGGGAGACCCAACTTCAGGACACCGGTCCACAAGAGACCTCCCAGATCCACATAAAATCAAACGGCGAAAATCTGCCAGAGATCTCCATCTCAACACCAACACCCAGCTTCACTCAACGACCAGCAAGCTACAGTGCTGAACACCCTATGCCAAACAACTAGCGAGACAGGAACACAACCCCACCCATAAGCAGAGAGGCTGCCTAAAATCATAATAAGGCCACAGACACCCCAAAACACACCACCAGACGTGGACCTGCCCACCAGAAAGACAAGATCCAGCCTCGTCCACCAGAACACAGGCATGAGTCCCCTCCACCAGGAAGCCTACACAACCCACTGAACCAACTTTAGCCACTGAGGACAGACACCAAAAACAACGGGAACTACAAACCTGCAGCCTGCAAATAGGAAATCCCAAACACAGTAAGATAAGCAAAATGAGATGACAGAAAAACACACAGCAGTTGAAGGAGCAAGATAAAAACCCAACAGACCTAACAAATGAAGAAGAAATAGGCAGTTTACCTGAAAAAGAATTCAGAATAATGACAGTAAAGATGATCCAAAATCTTGGAAATAGAATAGAGAAAATGCAAGAAACATTTAAGAAGGACCTAGAAGAACTAAAGAGGAAACAAGCAATGATGAACAACACAACAAATGAAATTAAAAACAATCTAGAAGGGATCAATAGCAGAATAACTGAGGCAGAAGAATGGACAAGTGACCTGGAAGATAAAATAGTGGAAATAACTACTGCAGAGCAGAATAAAGAAAAAAGAATGAAAGGAACTGAGGACAGTCTCAGAGACTTCTGGGACAACATTAAATGTACCAACATTCGAATTATAGGGGTTCCAGAAGAAGAGGAGGGAAAAAAAAAAGGAACTGAAAAAATATTTGAAGAGACTGTAGTTGAAAATTCCCTTAATATGGGAAAGGAAATAGTTAATCAAGTCCAGGAAGCACAGAGAGTCCCATACAGGATAAATCCAAGGAGAAACACACCAAGACACATATTAATCAAAATGTCAAAAATTAAATACAAAGAAAACATATTAAAAGCAGCAAGAGAAAAACAACAAATAACACACAAGGGAATCCACCTAAGTTTAACAGCTTATCTTTCAGCAGAAACTCTGCAGACCAGAAGGGACTGGCAGGACATAGTTAAAGTGATGAAGGAGAAAAACCTACAACCAAGATTACTCTAACCAGCAAGGATCTCATTCAGATTTGATGGAGAAATTAAAATTTTTACAGACAGACAAAAGCTGAGAGAGTTCAGCACCACCAAACCAGCTTTTCAAAAAATGCTAAAGGGTCTTCTCTAGGCAAGAAACACAAGAGAAGGAAAAGACCTACAATAACCAACCCAAAATAATTAAGAAAATGGGAATAGGAACATTCATATTGATAATTACCTTAAATGTAAAAGGACTAAATGCTGCCACCAAAAGACACAGACTGGCTGGATGGATATAAAAACAAGGCCCATATATATGCTGTCTACAAGAGACCCACTTCAGACCTAGAGACACATACAGACTGAAAGTGAAGGGATGGAAAAAGATATTCCATGCAAATGGAAATCAAAAGAAAGTTGGAGTAGCAATACTCATATCAGACAAAATAGACTTTAAAATAGAGACCATTAGAAGAGACAAAGAAGGACACTACATAATGATCAAGGGATTGATCCAAGAAGAAGATATAAAAATCGTAAACATTTATACACTCAACATAGGAGCACCTCAATACATAAGGCAAATACTAACAGCCATAAAAGGAGAAATCAACAGTAACACATTCATAGTAGGGAACTCTAACACCCCACTTTCACCAATGCACAGATCATCCAAAATGAAAATAAATAAGGAAACACAAGCTTTAAATGATACAATAAACAAGATGGACTTAATTGATAGTTATAGGACATTCCATCCAAAAACAACAGAATACACATTTTTCTCAAGTGCTCATGGAACATTCTCCAGGATAGATCATACCTTGGGTCACAAATGAAGCCTTGGTAAATTTAAGAAAATTGAAATTGTATCAAGTATCTTTTCCGAACACAATGCTATGAGACTAGATATCAATTACAGGAAAAGATCTGTAAAAAATACAAACACATGGGAGCTAAACAATACACTACTTAATAACGAAGTGATCACTGAAGAAATCAAACAGGAAACCAAAAAATACCTAGAAAAAAATGACAATGGAGACATGATGATCCAAACACTATGGGATGCAGCAAAAGCAGTTCTAAGAGGGAAATTTATAGCAATACAATCCTACCTTAAGAAACAGGAAACGTCCCGAATAAACAACCTAACCTTGCACCTAAAGCAAATAGAGAAAGAAGAACAAAAAAAAACCCAAAGTTAGCAGAAGGAAAGAAATCATAAAGATCAGATCAGAAATAAATGAAAAAGAAATGAAGGAAACGATAGCAAAGATCTCTACAACTAAAAGCTGGTTCTTTGAGAAGATAAACAAAATTGATAAACCATTATCCAGACTCATCAAGAAAAAAAGGGAGAAGGCTCAAATCAATAGAATTAGAAATGAAAAAGGAGTAACAACTGACACTGCAGAAATACAAAAGATCATGAGAGATTACTACAGGCAACTCAATGCCAATAAAATGCACAACCTGGAAGAAATGGACATATTCTTAGAAATGCAAAACCTGCCTAGACTGAATCAGGAAGAAATAGAAAATATGAACACACCAATCACAAGCATTGAAATTGAAATTGTGATTAAAACTTTTCCAACAAACAAAAGCCCAGGACCAGATGGCTTCACAGGCAAATTCTACCAAACATTTAGAGAAGAGCTAACATCTATCCTTCTCAAACACTTCCAAAATATAGCAGAGGGAGGAACACTCCCAAACTCATACTACGAGACCACCATCACCCTGATACCAAAACCAGACAAGGATGTCACAAAGAAAACTACAGGCCAATATCACTGATGAACATAGATGCAAAAATCCTCAACAAAATACTAGCAAACAGAATCCAACAGCACGTTAAGAGGATAATACACCACTATCAAGTGCGGTTTATTCCAGAAATGCAAGGATTCTTCAATATATGCAAATCAATCAATGTGATACATCATATTAACAAATTGAAGGAGAAAAACAATATGGTCATCTCAATAGATTCAGAGAAAGCTTTCAACAAAATTCAACACCGATTTATGATAAAAACCCTGCAGAAAGTAGGCATAGAGGGAACTTTCCTCAACATAATAAAGGCCATATATGACAAACCCATAGCCAACATCATCCTCAATGGTGAAAAACTGAAAGCATTTCCACTAAGAAATGGAACAAGGCAAGGTTGCCCACTCTCACCACTCTTATTCAACATAGTTTTGGAAGTTTTAGCCACAGCAATCAGAGAAGAAAAGGAAATAAAATGAATCCAAATCAGAAAAGAAGAAGTAAAGCTGTCACTGTTTGCAGATGACATGATACTATACATAGAGAATCCTAAAGATGCTACCAGAAAATTACTAGAGCTGATCAATGAATTTGGTAAAGTAGCAGGATACAAAATTAATGCACAGAAATCTCTGGCATTCCTATATACTAATGATGAAAAATCTGAAAGTGAAATCAAGAAAACACTCCCATTTACCATTGCAACAAAAAGAATAAAATATCTAGGAATAAACCTACCTAAGGAGACAGAAGACCTGTATGCAGAAAATTATAAGACACTGATGAAAGAAATTAAAGATGATACAAATAGATGGAGAGATATACCATGTTCTTGGATTGGAAGAATCAACATTGTGAAAATGACTCTACTACCCAAAGCAATCTATAGATTCAATGCAATTCCTATCAAACTACCACTGGCATTTTTCACAGAACTAGAACAAAAAATTTTGCAATTTGTATGGAAACACAAAAGACCCCGAATAGTCAAAGCAATCTTGAGAACGAAAAAAGGAGCTGGAGGAATCAGGCTCCCTGACTTCAGACTATACTACAAAGCTACAGTAATCAAGACAGTATGGTACTGGCACAAAAACAGAAAGATAGATCAATGGAACAGGATAGAAAGCCCAGAGATAAACTTACACACATATGGACACCTTATCTTTGATAAAGGTGGCAGGAATGTACAGTGGAGAAAGGACAACCTCTTCAATAAGTGGTGCTGGGAAAAATGGACAGATACCTGTAAAAGTATGAGATTAGATCACTCTCTAACACCATACACAAACATTACTCAAAATGGATTAAATACCTAAATGTAAGGCTAGAAACTATCAAACTCTTAGAGGAAAACATAGGCAGAGCACTCTATGACATAAATCACAGCAAGATCCTTTCTGACCCACCTCCTAGAGTAATGGAAATAAAAACAAAAATAAACAAATGGGACCTAATGAAACTTCAAAGCTTTTGCACAGCAAAGGAAACCATAAACAAGACCAAAGACAGCCCTCAGAATGGGAGAAAATATTTGCAAATGAAGCAACTGACAAAGGATTAATCTCCAAAATTTACAAGCAGCTCATGCAGCTCAATAACAGAAAAAACAAACAACCCAATCCAAAAATGGGCAGAAGACCTAAATAGACATTTCTCCAAAGAAGATATACAGACTGCCAAAAAACACATGAAAGAATGCTCAACATCATTAATCATTAGAGAAATGCAAATCAGAACTACAATGAGATATCATCTCACACCAGTCAGAATGGCCATCATCAAAAAATCTAGAAACAATAAATGCTATAGAGGGTGTGGAGAAAAGGGAACACTCTTGCACTGCTGGTGGGAATGTGAATTGGTTCAGCCACTATGGAGAACAGTATGGAGGTTCCTTAAAAAACTACAAATAAAACTACCATATGACCCAGCAATCCCACTACTGAGCATATACCCTTAGAAAACCAAAATTCAAAAAGAGTCATGTACCAGAATGTTCATTGCAGCTCTATTTACAATAGCCCGGAGATGGAAACAACCTAAGTGCCCATCATCGGATGAATGGATAAAGAAGATCTGGCACATATATACGATGGAATATTACTCAGCCATAAAAAGAAACGAAATTGAGGTATTTGTAATGAGGTGGATAGACCTAGAGTCTGTCATACAGAGTGAAGTAAGTCAGAAAGAAAAAGACAAATACCGTATGCTAACACATATATATAGAATTTAAGAAGAAAAAAAAATGTCATGAAGAACCTAGGGGTAAGACAGGAATAAAGACACAGGCCTACTGGAGAACGGACTTGAGTATATGGGGAGGGGGAAGGGTGAGCTGTGACAGGGCGAGAGAGAGTCATGGACATATACACACTAACAAACGTAAGGTAGATAGCTAGTGGGATGCAGCCGCATGGCACAGGGATATCGGCTTGGTGCTTTGTGACCACCTGGAGGGGTGGGATAGGGAGGGTGGGAGGGAGGGAGATGCAAGAGGGAAGAGATATGGGAACATATGTATATGTATAACTGATTCACTTTGTTATAAAGCAGAAACTAACACACCATTGTAAAGCAATTATACCCCAATAAAGATGTTAAAAAAAAATCAATTGACCATCAAGTAAGGGTTTATATCAGAACCCCCATTAATCTATGTGTCTGTCCTTATTTCAGTATCACAGTGTCTTTATTCCTGTAGTTTTATAGTAAATTTATAGATATAGGAAAATGTGAGTACACCAACTCTGCCCCTCTTTTTTATTATTTTTTTACTCTTCCTTATCCACATTGCTTTGCCTTTTGATCCTTTGAAATTCCTATGAAGTTTAGAATCAGATTGTCAACTTATCCAAAAAGGGCAATTGACATTTTCATAGGGATCTTGTTGAAACTGTAAGTCACTTTGAGTAGTACTGTCATTACATGTATAACTCCTTTTATATGTAAATAGATAGGGGTTACTAGTATTTTACTGAGGATTCTGATGTCTACATTAATGAGATATTGGTCTGTAGTTTTCTTTCCTTGTGATGTGTTCATCTGGTTTGGTATCCAGGTAATACTGGCCTCATTGTATGAGTTTAAAAGTACTGTCTGCATTTTGATTTTTCAGAAGAGCTTTTAAAATATTGATGTTAATTCATCTTTAAACATTTGGCATAATTCACCAGTGAAGCCACCTGGCTGGTAATTTCTCTGTTGCAATTTTTAAAAAATACTTTGTTCCCTTTACTTTTTATATATCATATACATCAGTTTAGCTTTTCTAGTTTTTCTTTCATAAATTTCACAGAGATCAATTACAGCAGGCAAACAAATGTTTAAACTTTTCAGAACAGTCTTGCAGAGATATATAGCCCATCAATTTCAGTATCCCTGCTCCTCAGAGCCCTCAAAGCATTGTTAAAATCACACCTACTCCTCATATATAAAATAGCAAAAGTCAATGTTTTTCACATTGAAAGACTTCCCTTCATTTCAGAGCTAAAGATCTGTGTCCTTTTATCTCAATATATGAGCATTTGCTACCAACTTTCTGTATGACATTTGCATCTTTACAGGTTCTATTCTTGTACTCTGTCACTGAATACTGTGCATTGTATTTCACCTTCTGAGAGAACTGAAAGATCTATTGTTTGAGAAAGTGTAATGTTAGTGTATTTGATTTCTTATTTTAGGAATGCAACTGTTTGGGGATACAGCCATATATTCAGATCTTCAGAAGAATACAAACCAGGCCAGTCTCACAGAGGTATTTCTGTGAAGGAGTGTTGTTTGGCAACTATAGTTTATGACTACAAAGATGGATGAATCTGTTCTTATTCCATGCATACAAATTTTAATGTTATCTCTGGTCATGGAACAATGAATATGCCAACAGCTAGGTTTCTCACCACTGACCCATTAGTGCCCTCAACTCTGATTACAAAATATTAAACTTTCCAAAAGTACATTATAGCTGTGACTTTATATTAGCTGAAACCAGTGCTCAGACAGGCTTAGCAAATGACTTATAGATATTGATGTAAAAATATTGCTGATTTTAAGTGTGAGGGTCACACAGTGATTTCATGTTCTCCCTCCTTGGCCTCAGAGGCAACTCAATTTAATGACTTCCTTATGTGGAAATCAAATTCTGTTAAAGAATGCCATATTATTTCCCTTTTCTTATTAGACATTGTGATCAATAATTGTGGAGACCTCTGTTTATCTTATCTATTTTACATTTGCAGGCCAAATGAGTATCCTGAATGCATAATTAACTTTTATCGCAGCTAGCTGTGTTTGTTTTCGATCAGTTTATTTCTTCCCGTCAAACTCAGATTTATTTACTCATTAAAAGGACAAAACATTTTAGAATTTCTTGAATGTATTTATATATGGCCCTCCATGAGTCTGAATAATGTTTCCTTGCCTTGAGAAAAGGGGGACTTGCATGTCCCCATTATTTTTATTGCCAAATGCAAAATGATCAACAATCTGCCATTTAGAAAATTGATATGTGCATTTTAGTTCTAAGAATACCATGTATTAACTAAAAGTTAATATCTTAGCCAATACATCTTCCTCTTCTAGGTACTTCTATGTAGTAGTTTATGGTCTAGCAGTGATCAGCAGAGTGAAGTCAAGAAGCCTAACTCACTAATTTGGTGAAGTAGTGACTTGATGTTTACTGGCCCCAGTGACTCCATTTATTTTTATTGTTTATGTTTTCTTTTTGTTTGTTTGTTTGTTTGGAGGTAAGTTTCTAGGTTGCATAAGAAGGGAGGGCCAGCTCTCAAAATCTTTCTTGGTCATTTAAGGGTCAGTACAGACATTTCTTTCATTTGGTACTCCAGACTTGACACAAGGAGTGTCTGTAAATGGCTTATGCCATTGCTATTTCAGCTGGCATCATAAACAAACATGGGAACTAATGAATTGAGATACTTGAGAGCAGTGGTGGGGGACAGTAATTTAGTGATTCTTTGTAAACCATGACACTGGAATTCAAAGCCTCAAATTTCTGCCCCCCATATGGACGCTGACCTTGGTCTTGTGACTGGTCTTGAGCAGTGGAAAATAAACAAACATGGGATAAGTGGAAGCTTGGTTAATATTTTAGCGCTTGTACATTGGAGATTTTTCCTTTTGAATGTTCTTGGGATCTAACTATTTTAGAAAGAAGCCAAATATACCAGAGGGAGGGACCACAAAGGGAGGTAGAGAGTCAGGGCAGACTTCTAGCTGTTCCCACTAAGGTACAGACTCATCAATAACGTTGTCTCGCATGTTCCAGCATAAGCCATAATCTGACTGCAACTGCACAAAAGACACCAAAGGAGTCTGGAAGAAGGACCAATCAACTCAAAAAAGAAAAAAAAAATCCAAAACAACAACAAAAAACCTCCATAAGAAATAATGTAATTTATCTTAGATTAAGCCATTAAACATAGGAGTGGTTTGTTACACCAACCACTGGCAACTGAAATAAGTGGTTCTTTTGAAACTTCAATGTGAATTTGAGTCCTCTGTGTATCTTGACAAATTTCTGATAATGATTCAGTGGTATGGGGTCAGGGCTGGAGATTCTACATTTTTTACAAGCTCCCAGTTGATGACAGTGATGCTGCTCTACAGACCATACCTTACGTCACAAGGTTTCAGAGGACCAACAATTAATCATTCCTAGTCTTTTCTAAGACCATCTCTTTGTATTAAAAACTCATATACGAATTCTTTTTTAAAGTTCTTTTTTTTTTTTTTTTTTTTTTTT
The DNA here is from genome assembly GCF_937001465.1 of Orcinus orca. Taxonomy (NCBI): domain Eukaryota; kingdom Metazoa; phylum Chordata; class Mammalia; order Artiodactyla; family Delphinidae; genus Orcinus; species Orcinus orca. The sequence goes on along the minus strand of NC_064561.1, from coordinate 174,289,896 downwards.
TTGCGGTACACGGGCCTCTCACCATTGTGGCCTCTCCCATTGGGGAGCACAGGCTCTGGACGCGCAGGCTCAGCGGCCACGGCTCAGGGGCCCAGCTGCTCCACGGCATGTGGGATCTTCCCGGACCAGGGCACGAGCCCGTGTCCCCTGCATCAGCAGGCGGACTCTCAACCACTGCGCCACCAGGGAAGCCCTAAAGTTCTTTTTACTAAGGAAGTGAGTGTGGTAGATATGTCATTCTAGTAACATATATGGACAAATATATGGCATTATATATCTATGCATTTATGTAACCCAAGTTTTTGGTGCTGGAAGAAATCTGTTTTAGTGGATCATTCCTTTTAATGTCCAAATATAATAATTCAATTTCCAATAATTTATCATTCAAAAGGACCCTCAGAAGAACTATGTTCATTATTGTTATTATGAATTCCAATGACATTGAGTTCTGCTACATGACTGGCCTCATTGAATTTGGAATCTTTTTATGCCACTTTTCTCTACACTGTGCAATGTTTCTATTGCCCCTGTCCCCGCAACCTGTTTTATGAACACACTGCGTATTTATGAAAAGAACAATTATTGAGCTGTGCCCTCTCTCTCTTTCACGGGTAGCAATGTAAATTATTGGACAAGAACATCCTCCCTTCCAGTTAATAAGCCTCAATGTTTATTGAACTTTTGGAGTAACAGAGTATTCAGGGTATATCATAATACAATCAACAACCTAAAACTAAATGTTATACATTATTCTCAGAACTGGCTTTCTTTGTTTCTGCAAGCCCTTGCCTCTGTTAAGCCCTGGACTTATACCATCTTCTTCATTCACTTTTCCTGTGCTATGCATCCATCAGGCTTAACCCTAATATTGCTCTTACTTTTTTCAGAAGATAAATTTTCTTGCCATCATTTATCCACATTAGGCTACTGATTTAATGTGTTGATTATAAACTTATTAAGGTATTTTGCTGAATTTACTGTTGTCCAGCATTTGCAAGAGTTCTGCATATGATGATAATAAAGCTATACTAATATATTTTTGCCTTGAATAAGTTCACTTTTATTAAAACAACTGAAAATATGTATTTTAGAAAAACTACATGGAGTGATCAGAGGGTTAGTCTGGGACAATAGTCAGAAGAAGAGACACCTTCATCTAAATTTCCTCTTCTCTTTTGTTTCTAGAATCTGAATATGTAGAATCTGTAGAATATCTAGAATCTGAATATCACACATTCAAAATTCCTTCTTCTCTTACAATAACTGATCACCTGATTTTTTTTCTGCCCATTCTTTCAAATCATTATTCTGCAGTAACAGAAAGGAGAAAATATAGAATTCAGAATCATTCTACCTTAATTAATATATTACCTAATATTAAGGTTCATTTTTATGCTTGATAGCCAAATCCAAACTTTTTTTTATACATCTTTATTGGAGTATAATTGCTTCACAATACTGTGTTAGTTTCTGTATTACAACAAAGTGAATCAGCCATATGCATACATATATCCCCATATCCCCACCCTCTTGAGCCTCCCTCCCACCCTCCCTATCCCACCCCTCTAGGTGGTCACAAAGCTCTAGCTGATCTCCCTGTGCTATGCAGCTACTTCCCACTAGCTATTTTACATTTGGTAGTGTATATATGTCCATGCCTGACTCTCTAATTTTGTCCCAGCTTACCCTTTCCCCTCCCCATGTCCTCAAGTCCATTCTCTATGTCTACGTGTTTATTCCTGCCCTGCCACTAGGTTCTTCAGTACCATTTTTTTTTAGATTCCATATATATATATATATATATATATATTAGCATATAGTATTTGTTTTTCTCTTTCTTACTTACTTCACTCAGTATGACAGACTATAAGTCCATCCACCTCACTACAAATAACTAAATTTCATTTCTTTTTACGGCTGAGTAATATTCCATTGTATATATGTGTCACATCTTCTTTATCCATTCATCTGTTGATGGACATTTAGACTGCTTCCATGTCCTGGCTATCGTAAATAGTGCTGCAATGAACATTGTGGTACATGTCTATTTTTGAATTATGGTTTTCTCAGGGTATATGCCCAGTAGTGGGATTGCTGGGTCATATGGTAGTTCTATTTGTAGTTTTTTAAGGAACCTCCATATTGTTCTCCACATTGGTTGTATCAACTTACATTCCCACCAGCAGTGCAGGAAGATTCCCTTTTCACCACATCCTTTCTAGCATATTTATTGTTTCTAGATTTTTTGATAATTTCCATGCTGACTGGTGTGAGGTGATACCTCATTGTAGTTTTGATTTGCATTTCTCTAATACTTAGTGATGTTGAGCATCTTTTCATGTGCCTCTTGGTCATCTGTATGTCTTCTTTGGTGAAATGTCTATTTAGGTCTTTTACCCACCTTATAACTGAGTTGTTTGTTTTTTTCTGATATTGAGCTCTATGAGCTGTTTGTATATTTTGGAGATTAATCCTTAGTCTGTTGTTTCATTTGAAAATATTTTCTCCCATTCTGAGAGCTGTCTTTTTGTCTTGTTTATGGCTTCCTTTGCTGTGCAAAAGCTTTTAAGTTTAATTAGGTCTCATTTGTTTATTTTTGTTTTTATTTTCATTACTCTAGGATGTGGGTCAAAAAAGATGTTGCTGTGGTTTATGTCAAGAAGTGTTTTTCCTATATTTTCCTCTAAGTGTTTTATACTGTCCAATCTTACATTTAGGTCTTTAATCCATTTGGAGTTTAATTTTGTATATGGTGTTAGGTAGTGTTCTAATTTCATTCTTTTACATGTAGCTGTCCAGTTTTCCCAGCACCACTTATTGAAGAGGATGTCTTTTCTCCATTGTATATTCTTGTCTCCTTTGTTGTAAATTAGGTGACCATATGTGTGTGGGTTTATCTCTGCACTTTCTATTCCTGTACCACTGATCTATATTTCTGTTTTTGTGCCAGTATCATACTGTCTTGATTACTGTAGCTTTGTAGTATAGTTTGAAGTCAGGGAGCCTGATTCCTTCAGCTCCATTTTTCTTTCTCAAGATCGTTTTGGCTATTCAGGGTCTTTTGTGTTTCCATACAAATTGTAATTTTTTTTTTGTTCTAATTCTGTGAAAAATGCCACTGGTAGTTTGATAGGGATTGCATTGAATCTGTAGATTCCTTTGTGTAGTATAGTCATTTTCACAATGTTGATCCTTCCAATCCAAGAACATGGTATATTTCTCCATTTGTTTATGTTATCTTTAATTTATTTCATCAGTGTTTTAGAGTTTTCTGAGTACAAGATTTTCACCTACGTATGTAGGTTTATTCCTAGGTATTTTATTGTTTTTGTTGTGATGATAAATTGTTGTTTCCTTAATTTCTCTTTCTGATATTTTGTTGTTAATGTATAGAAATGCCAGAGATTTCTGGACATTAATTTTGTATCCAGCAGCCTTACCAAATTCGTTGATTTGTTCTTGTAGTTTTCTGGTGGCATCTTTAGGATTTTCTATGTATAGTATCATGTCATCTGCAAACAGTGACAGTTTTACTTCTTTTCCAACTTGTGTTCTTTTTATTTCTTTTTCTTCTCTGGTTGCAGTGGCTAGGACTTCCAAAACTACGTTGAATAAGAATGGCAAGAGTGGACATCAGTGGGAGTTCCGAGTCAAAACCACTGGAATAACAGAGAACCTCAGACCCCAGGGAATATTCAGCAGAGTGAGGTCTCCCAGAGGTGCTCATGTTGGCACCATGACTCAGTTCTACCCAAAACATACAAACTCCAGTGTTGGAAGACTCAGCCCAAACAACCAGTAAGAGAGGAACACAATCACACCCATCAAAAAAAGAGACAGCAAAAATTTTGCCACAGATGAAGGAGCAAGGTAAAAACCTACAAGACCATATAAATGAAGAAGAAATAGGCAATCTACCTGAAAAAGAATTCAGAGTAATGATAATAAAGATGATCCAGAATCTCTGAAATAGAATGCAGGCATGAATTGAGAAAATACAAGAAATAATTAACAAAGATATAGAAGAACTAAAGAACAAACAAACAAAGATGAACAACAAAATAACTGAAATGAAGAATACACTAGAATGAATCAATAACAGAATAACTGAAACAGAAGAACGAATAAGTGAGCTGGAAGACAAAATGGTGGAAAAAACTGCAGAGGAGCAGAATAAAGAGAAAAGAATGAAAAGAATTGAAGACAACCTCAGAGACCTCTGGAGCAACACTAAATGACCAACATTCGAATTATAAGGGTCCCAGAAGAAGTAGAGGAAAAGAAAGGGTTTGAGAAAATATTTGAAGATATTATAGTGGAAAACTTCCCTAAAATGGGAAAGGAAATAGTCACCCAATTCCAGGAAGTGCATAGAGTCCCATACAGGATAAAACCTAGGAGAAACACACCAAGACACATATTAATCAAACTAGTAAAAATTAAATTCAAAGAAAAAATATTAAAAGCAGCAAGGGAAAAACATACAAAGGAATCCCCATAAGGTTATCAGCTGATTTTTCAGCAGAAACTCTGCAAGCCAGAAGGGAGTGGCAGAATATACTTAAAGTGATGAAAGAGAAAATCCTGCATCCAAAATTACTCTACCCAGCAAGGATCTCATTCAGATTTGATGGAGAAATCAAAAGCTTTTCAGACAAGCAAAAGCTAAGAGAATTCAGCGCAACCAAACCAGCTTTGCAAAAAATGCTAAAGAAACTTCTCTAGGTGAGAAACACAAATGAAGTAAATGACCCACAAAAACAAACCCAAAATAGTTAAGAAAATGGTAATAGGAGCATTCATATTGATAATAATCCTGAATGTAAATGGATTAAATGCCCCAACCACAAGACACAGACTGGCTGAATGGATACAAAAACAAGACCCATATATATGCTGTCTACAAGAGGCCCACTTCAGACCTAGGGACACATACAGACTGAAAGTGAGGGGATGGAAAAAGATATTCCATGCAAATGGAAATCAAAAGAAAGCTGGAGTAGCAATACTTGTATCAAATAAAATAGACTTTAAAATAAAGACTGTTACAGGGATAATGAAGGCCACTACATAATGATCAAGGGATCAATTCAAGAAGAAGATATAACAATTATAAATATATATGCACCCAACATAGGAGGACCTCAATACATAAGTCAAATGCTAACAACCATGAAAGGAGAGTTCAACAGTAACACAGTACTAGTAGGGGACTTTCACACCCCACTTATACCAGTGGACAGATCATCCAAACAGAAAATAAATAAGGAAACACAAGCTTTAAATGACACAATAGACCAGATAGATTTAATTGATATTTATAGAACCTTTCACCTGAAAGTGGCAGAATACACTTTCTTCTCAAGTGAACACGGAACATTCTCCAGGATAAATCACCTCTTGTGTCACAAATCAAGCCTCGGAAAATTTAAGAAAATTGAAATCTTATCAAGCATCTTTTCTGACCACAACACCATGAGATTGGAAACCAATTACAGGAAAGAAACTGTAAAAAAAAACACAAACACATGGAAGCTAAACAGTGTGCTACTAAATAACCAAGATATCACTGAAGAAATCAAAGAGGAAATAAAAAAATACATAGAAACAAATGACAACAAAAACATGACAAATGAAAAACTGTGGGATTCAGCTACAGCAGTTCTAAGAGGGAAGTTTATAGCAACTCAATCTCACCTCAAGAAACAAGAAAAATCTCAAATAAACAATCTAGCCCTACACCTAAAGCAAATTAGAGAATGAAGAACAAAGAAAACCCAAAGACAGTGGAAGGAAAGAAATCATAAAGATCAGAGCAGAAATCAATGAATTAGAAATGAAGAAAACAATAGTAAAGATCAGTAAAACTAAAAGCTTGTTCTTTAAGAAGATAAACAAAATTGATAAACACTTAGCCAGACTCATCTAGAAAAAAAAAAGGGAGAGGATGCAAATCAATAAAAATGGAAATGAAAAAGGAGAAATCACAACTGACACTGCAGAAATACAAAGGATTATAAGAGACTACTACAAACAGCTATATGCTAATAAAATGGACAACCATGAAGACATGGACACATTCTTGGAAAGGTACAATTTTCCAACACTGCACCAGGAAGAATTTGAAAATATAAACAGACCTGTCACAAGTAATGAAATTGAACCTGTAATTAAAAATCTTCCAGCAAACAAAAGTCTAGGACAGATGGCTTCACAGGCGAATTCTATCAAAGCTTTAGAGAAGAGCTAACATCTATCCTTCTCAAACTCTTCCAAAGAATTGCAGAAGGAGGAACACTCCCAAATTCATTCTATGAAGCCACCATCACCCTGATACCAAAACCAGAAGAAGATATCACAAAAAAAGATTATAGACCAATATCACTGATGAATATAGATGCAAAAATCCTCAACAAAATACTAGCAAACAGAATCCAACAACATAATAAAAGGATCATACACCATGTTCAAGTGGGATTTATCCCAGGGATGCAAGGATTCTTCAATATATGCAAATCAATCTATGTGATATACCATATTAACAAATTAAGTAATAAAAACCATATAATTATCTCATTAGATGCAGAAAAAGCTTTTGACAAAATTCAACACTGATTTATGATAAAAACTCTCCAGAAAATGCACATAGAGTTAAAATACCCCAAGATAATAAAGGCCATATATGACAAATCCACAGCCAGCATCATACTCAATGGTGAAAACTGAAATCATTTCCACTAAGATCAGGAACAAGAGAAGGATGTCCACTCTCAATATGCTTTTGACATATTGAAAAGTGTCCAACCGTAACCATGTCTTGATTCCATTGCTTTTTCTTTCCCAGCAACACTAATACAAGCTTAAACTACAATTAGCAGGAAGGTAATTTAATTTGAAATATGATTCAAATCACTCACTTTCTCAGTCGTCTCTACAGATTGCCACATAAATGAATTCAGCATAGGGCATTATTTTTAATTTCATTTTTCCCTTTTATAATAAATGATGTTTGACAACATAGAAAGTAGTCATAACTAGATTTTCACTATTCAAATTGGAGTAGTTTCATTTTGGGGTCTAAGAAGGGTACACACTGACATTAATTATAATAATTATTGGATTAATCTCTCTTAGAGACTTAATAGTAATAAATTATTACCTAGGTATGATTTATTATAATGTGAAAAGATGATTAATTTACTTTCTTTTGTAAAAGACAATATTCTGGTTATAAACAGATACTTCATTTTTTTGATATTGCCTTTGAGGAAATCCCCCCCTTGTATATTTGCATTAGGTGGGCAGCCACTGCTGCAACATTTTCTGAGGGCTGAAGTTGACACTATACGGTGGGCTGTGTCCAGTGTCCAATTCTGCCTGCTGTGTGATGCCGGCTGGATCACCCCCTTTATGGATGATGCCTGTGGAGTGATTAGATTTGTGGACCTGTCGTCTCAGCCTCTCTTGACAAATGCTTGTTTTCCAAACTGGTTCTCCAGCCATCCAGTTATTCTTTGAGCTACACTACACTTTTTTCATTACTACCTTTCCCTGTTTAATCCAAGCAGAGTTGGTTTTGAAGGGTGTGTTATTTCCTATGGCTGCCACAATAAATTGTTACGTACTGGGTAGCTTAAAACCAGATAGCTCTAGAAGCCAGAAGTCCAAACTCAGGGTGTCAGCAGGCCCACACTCCGGAAGGCTCTAGGTGAGGATCCTTCCTACCTCTTCCAGCTTCTGGCGACTCTAGACTTTACCTGGCTTTCCTGTCTCCATGACTAAACCTCTGTGGTTACATTGCCTCCTCCTAGTTATGTACCTGTGCCTTTGTTCTTCTTTGTCTTTCTCTTTCTTTTTTTTCCTATTTTACAAAAATTTTAATTATGGTAAAAAATAAAACATAAAATTTACCATCTTAATCATTTTTATGTGTACATTAATGTTAGGTAGAGCCACATTGTTGTGTAACCAATCTCATCTGTTGTATTTTAACATAGGCTCAAATTGACCTCTTAAGATTTCTTTCATTATGTATATTTTATTTTAACAATGTAACTCCAGAAATAATACAAATTGTGTCAGATACTTACACAATACTTAATATCAAAACAAAAACAAATTATGTTTTCAGAAATTTATTTTTGAGTATTTGCAAAATTCACAAAGCATTGTTTGTGGATGATGTTTATTAATGTTGCTTCAACCTATGGAAGGAGGCTTATTTCATACACAAATTAAATCTGGTTGTTTTACTTTCATTCATATCACTCTGAGATTTTGCAATGTTTGAAAATGCACAAGTATAATTTGTATAATGTGAATTGTCTTTTTATCTGAGATATTCAATTATAAATAATTGAATGTAATCTTAATATTTCCCTTTCATATATATATATATGAAAGAGACTTCAAAAGAGTTGCTTTCCCCTGCCTATCATCCATCAGCCTACTTTAGCCCTACCTGGTATATGCGAGTGGGCTCTTGTCACATTTTGGTCTTACAAAGACATTAACCACCTTGCAGTGGAAATGGGTTCATCAACTGTCACTGTATGCAAGGTCAGACAGGTGCAAATATTTCCTTTGCATTATGATTTTGCAAAAATGAGACTTGATAATTGAAAGGCTGGCCACTGTGACATGCAATTCCGGAATACTGTTCAACATTTCTTGAGACAGCATAATTTGTAAATAAGGGGCATTTATTATTTCAGACAGCCTCAGGGTACACATTCATTTTCCCCTGACATGTAGTATACAGATTCAAAGGCTTCATTCATTAGCATTGTTCGCAAAATGTTATGCTATGCTTAAAGGTAAAATAAATGTAAACACATTATAAAGATAGAATTATTTCATTACTTCAATTACTTCCTAACTTAGAAAGTGATTTTAGACAGAAAAAGTCTGCAGATGTGTAATTCGCTTTCTATATTCAAAGATTTTAAATTGTTTGGATGACTTTAAAAGGAAGATGTGTTTATCAGTACTAATTTGGATTAAAGTGTATGTATGTGTTTAGAGTTTAATAAATAAATGTTCAGACTTTATGGAAATTAATTACTATTCTAACATGAAAAAAACCTAAATACAAATTTTGACAGAGAGTTAATGTTGTTTTCCTCCATCTTATTTAGTATTACATCATTTGATATTACAAAAACTCAATGAGTCATGTATTTAAATGACCTACTGGAAGCTTTACTTTTCAAATCAGTTTCCATACATTCAATATTTATTTAACCAATTTAGAAAATAAAAATTTAATAGACAGTTATTCATGAATATATCAATATACTATATCATTATAATTATAGTTTTCCATATATGTTTATTTGATCAATAAATCAATCAAGTATTTTTTTATAACTAAACTAGGAAAGGTTATTCTTCAAAGTGCTGTAACAATTGCATTGAATTAAAAAAAGCCAACATCCCCTGCCCTCATGTATCTTACATTCTAGAGTGAAAGGTGACAAACTCAAAATTATAGAACTATATACTAAGCTAGATCACAGTAAATGTTATGGTGAAATGGAATAGGACAATAAAAAGGGCTCTAGCGGGGGAGTGTGATTTCAAATTCAAATATCTTGGATTGCATTGGTCTAATTGGGAAGGTGAATTTGATCAAAGATTTGAAAAAGATAAAGATATTCATTAGATATGGACATCTGGGGAAAAGTGCTCCAGATAAAGGACCTGTAGGCCCAAAAGCCTTGATGAAAAAGCATGGCTTAGCATGTCAGAGGAAAGATATAAAGAGGCTGTGATGGTTAAACTAGATGAGTGGTGGAGTGGTGGGAGAGATAGAGCATTTTGAGCTGACAGACCTGATGTCTTTTCTATAGGATTATTCTGGCTGCTGTGTAGGCAGTGAACTGAGGTTAGGGGTGGAGGAGTTGAAACAAGAAGACAAAGTTATTTCAATTCGCCAAATGAGGAATAATGGCTACATTGACTTGGGTAAGAACAGCTGGATGGTTAAAAGGGGCTAAATTCTGACAATATTTTGAAAGAACCTTATTTCCAGGAAGTTTTGCTGACTGACTATGAGGTGGAAGGGGGAAAAATTAATCAAAAATGACTCTGATATATTCAGTCAAATCATTCCACTTATTAATAATGAAAAGCCAGTAAGAAGATTGAAGAGTAAGTTCACGAGTGCAGTTTAGAAATAAAACATATACATATGTATCTATAGATATATCCATATCCTGTCTTTATATCTACTTGTATCTCTAATTCTGTATCTACTTATACCTCTAAGCCTCTCTCTCTATTATCAACTATATGTCCAAATCTTACAACAGTGTCTGGACCTAGTGGACAAACTATGATTTTTGTTGAATAAATATTGAATGCATACATCACATACAATTTGATTAGTATTGCAATTAATGTGTAGCAACATACAACGTATATTTTAGATTATGTAGAGAATATTTTAATACATTCTTTCAGAAACATTTTAATAGTTATGAAATACATCCATGGAAAATTTCCATGTCTTTATTGAAGGACTTCTTTTTTTCTTTTTTTGGGGGTGGGGGGCGGGCTCTCACTGTTGTGGCCTCTCCCGTTGCGGAGCAGAGGCTCCGGACGCGCAGGCTCAGCGGCCATGGCTCACGGGCCCAGCCGCTCTGCGGCATGTGGGGTCTTCCCAGACCAGAGCAAGAACCCGTGTCCCCTGCATCGACAGGCGGACTCTCAACCACTGCGCCACCAGGGAAGCCCTCGAAGTACTTCTTGAGACCATTTTATTGCTTTGTATTGAAGAGGGCTGAGTCCCAGGTTATGTTTCTTACTAATTGTGTGAATAGATCAAATTATTTAACTTTTTGATATACAATTTCCTCATTTCTAAAATAAGAGTGGCAATATTGATAAGTTTTTCTAAGATTAGAGTGTTTATATGATAAACATCTGACACACAGCAGACAGCCAATAAATTATAGGTGTTACTAAAATGTGTATCATTTGAAGTATGATAAAATTGCATTACTTCAGCAAAAGTTGTGCAATCCCTGGGTCAGTCATATACGTGTTTATCTGGGGAAAACAATAAAAATATTGTAAGGAAATACATATTGGACTAGTAAAAAGTTTGTTGTTAACCAATTACAAAGATTCCTAAAAACAATACAAAATGGTGTTGACAGAACATAAGCTATAACAGCTCATATTTCAGATTCCAATTATAAGACATTGAAACCTACCTCAAAAATTTTCCTGTATGCAAGTAGTATGAATCATGAATTACCAAAATTGTATTGAAACATGCCAGCTAATGTAGCAATTGACCAGAACAAAATATGTATAGTTTATCTAGGAATTTAAAGATGAAAATATTTTATGTTTAAATTATTCTATGTATCACATTATTAAATCATTCTAATAGTACTTATTTGCTCTCATTAGTCAGAAGTTGCTCAATTTTTTATGGCAGCAACTGTTGCAGAATGAAATTCAAATGCTGGTCCGGCAAGCAATTTTTATATGTACATTTTTAACATTATTTATTATAGTATACTAATATTTTATAACATTATAATAATATTTAATATATAATGTTAAATATATTTAAAATAATAATAATGTAATTATTTTAAAATTATTTCTTGTAATAATTTTAAACAAATTTTTTTTGACTTTTTTTTCTTAACATTTTTATTGGAATATAATTGCTTTACAATGGTGTGTTAGTTTCTGCTTTATAACAAAGTGAATCAGTTATAAATATACATATATCCCCATATCTCTTCCCTCTTGCATCTCCCTCCCTCCCTCCCTCCATATCCCACCCCTCTAGGTGGTCACAAAGCACCAAGCTGATCTCCCTGTGCTATGCGACTGCTTCCCACTAGCTATCTATTTTACATTTGGTAGTGTATATATGTCCATGCCACTCTCTCACTTTGTCCCAGCTTACCCTTCCCCCTCCCCGTGTCCTCAAGTCCATTCTCAAGTAGGTCTGTGTCTTTATTCCCATCTTGCCCCCAGGTTCTTCAGAACCTTTTTTTTTAAAGATTCCATATATATGTGCTAGCATACGATATTTGTTTTTCTTTTTCTGACTTACTTCATTCTGTATGACAGACTCTAGGTCCATCCAACTCACTACAAATAACTCAATTTCATTTATTTTTATGGCTGAGTAATATTCCATTGTATATATGTTCCAGATCTTCTTTATCCATTCATCTGTTGATGGACACTTAGGTTGCTTCCATGTCCTGGCTATTGTAAATAGAGCTGCAACGAACATTGTGGTACATGACCCTTTTTGAATTATGGTTTCAGAGTAACCTGTCTAGGCAGCCATTTCTAATGTAAGGACACCAACAATAAAATGTCAATGTTTTTAGTGCATTAAATCATAAAGTCAACACAAAAGATCATCATATATATCAATATATATTTTTTCTGTCTATTTAAGATACTTGATGATAATGAATGATATACCTTTATTAAATATAATTCAGATATTTTAACTTACTTAAAAATCTGTGTTTTGGGGACAGATAGTTACTAGACTTATAGTGGTAATCATTTCACAATATGCAAATGTCAGATCTTTATGTAGTATACCTGAAAACAGCTTAATATTGTAAGTCAGCTATATTTCAACTAAAAAAACTCCACAAATCATTAAAATAAGAGAGTCATGAAAAATCAGCTTTTGTTCCAATTAAATATTTTGACACTCTTAGGACATGGCTACTTATGAAAGTATGTTTAAAGTTTTAGACTGTAGGTCAAAGGAAAAATCCCGACTCAATTCCTGAAGGAAGAACTTTGCCACCCATAATTAATACCACAAGTCTAAATTTTGGTCTCTTCTCTACTCCACTTTCTTAACTTTACTTTGATTTAAAAGTCTTTGAAACACACCCTTTTCCACATTAGAATGTAAAAGGAACAACACTGGAGCTGACCAGCTTGTTTGTGGGTGCTCTTTCCTATCTATTGTTGATACCTTCAGAAGACCATAGCCTCACATCCTTTCACTTATATCATAAATGTAATCTTCAAGGTCTCTAAACTTACTAGGTGTTTCTGGTGGACAGAATTCTAAGATGAGCCCCAAGATCCCTGTCCCTTTTTATATACTCTCTGTAGAATCCCTTGCACGTGAATGTGAGCATCACATGTAACTATGATGGACAGTGACTCCTGTGATTTGGTTACTACAAATCACAGGATTTGGAGTGCCTCTAAAGAGAGGTTATTTTGGGTGGACCTCACACAATAGGAGATGATGTCTTTAAAAGAGAGTAAGGAGTAAGATAGTGACCTACTGTCCTGTAAGAAAGAAGAAACAAATAACCACATTTGAACTGTCTAAGGAGAAGGGAATCTTCTAAGAGGTGAAAGTCTCTGTCCTAATACAGGAACTGAATTTTGCCAACTGAATGTGGTTAGAAGAGGACTTTAAGCTCCAAATAAGTTCCCAAACCGTCTGCCCTCTTGACTACAGCCTTGTGTGACCTTGAGAAGTACATCCAGCTGAGCCCAGCCAATACCTCTGACCCAAAAATCTGCAAGATAATAAATGATAGTTCTTTTAAGATGCTAAGTTTGTGGTAATTGATTACATAGTAATTCAACATTAATACCATGTTCTGATAGACTTTAAAGAAGTATAAGGTTAAAGTCACATCATTTTACCTTAAAAGGGAAGAAAGTTTAGCCTGTGATGAATTCCTTTCTGAGAACCCCAACATGATCTCTATAACCTTGCTGGTTATCAGGGAATAATTATATCCAATAGCCTAAGAGACAATCTATAAATATTAGTGGGCAGGGTCACTGCAAGCCCAGATAGCATCTTTGGTCCAATTGGAAGAAGATGCTGTTGCCTCAAGTTACTGTATTCCATCTTTGGGGAAAATGTTAAAACAAATAACCTATTTTCAATATTTGGGATTTGAATGACTTCCTGGAATACCCAACCTGCACAGCTTTGTGCAAGTTAAGTGAATGTTGGCATAAATAACCACACACCCCTTCTGCTTTCTAGAACAATCAGTTTTTAATAGTATTTCAGTAATAATTATTATTACATCATGGAAGGAGTTCAATTAGTATTGAAGCATGCTTAGAAATATTTTAAAAATACATATGTAGCTTGTAGTGGGTGTTTTTTGTACCTTCCCAGACTCATCCCCTAGCTGCCATGAGTGTCGTCTGGAAACAGCCCAGAGCTGCCCCTTTTCTGGTGAATTGTCTACAAGAAACAGGAGGAGATCTGGCTTTTCCCCTCCAGCAGCCCACAGCCAGTGACTGACTTACACAGAGAACAAAGGTTTGAGATGGGACCAGTTCTATGTGTTTCCTGTGGGATCAGGCTGAAGCAGTTCTCTGGCCAAGACCACATTCTTGCTTGTTAGTCTCCTGACCTATCCTGTGTATTTTTCATCCTTCCTTCCTCAATTAATCACTTGAACAAGAATCTCCATCTCATGTTCTAATACGACCCCCTATATACTGTTTTTACTATACAGGCCCCATTTAGTATAAAGAAATCAGAAGTGGACCTACTATGAAGATAATAAATGTTAAAGACCAAGTCCCTTTACACACATGACTCATTTCAAAGCCCTAAGGTCATCTTAGAAGTGTTCACACAACACACAATTTGTAAAATTTGCAAAGGTAAAATATTTTATACTCTTTTCTTAAGAGAGGACTCTCCAAACAAGATTCAGACCCCACAAAACGTACATCCTCTTTGGAAGAAATTCATGTTTTATTCTTCCAGTTGTGAATATTATTCCAGTCTAACTTTTAGACTTACATTAATATAAGCTATAATGTCACAGATTTAAACAAAAAAGAAAATTCACAAGCTAGGTAAAAAGATAACCCTTACATTCACTTTTTCCAGAGCGACTGGAAACTGAGTCACCCGTTTTCAATACATAAACATTTAAATAGATTTTTCTGTAAAAGGATAAGTATTAATTGTCTCATTCTGGTGTTTCTATATGCTTCAGCATACAGGAGGGAATATTGCCAACAAAAGTCCAAGTTGTAAGGAATGATGAAGGTGGCAGCCTGTGGGCAAGCCATTTTCAAGGCCATGGTGAAATTCCTATTACCAGTATTTAATGACTGTCTCAACAGAAAGATTAGAATCCAATTTTAAATAAAGATCCATATGTTCTTCACTCACTTGAAACAGAGCTAACTGCCTTAAATGTTAATTTCAGAAATAAATGGCTTGCAAATGTGCTGATTACTACATTTAGGGTAAAAATATTAATATTGGGGAAAATTTTAGCATTAATTTTAAAACTTTCTAAGTGTTTTTGTACATTGTATTTGTTAAAAAAATGGAGATCCTTTAAAGCATAGGTAAATTTTTGAAAATAAAAAGGAGGAATAAGGAAATATACATCTTAATGAACTTAGATTTTCTTTGTAAAGAGCAGAAAAGCATATGACTAAAATAATTTCATATGCACATGTACACATGCACACATGTAAACACATACATACACAAATGCCTTGACTAGCTTATTATTTTAAGTATTATTCCAACTCAGTGGAGAAATTATATTTTTCCTAATAGCTGTTATGCATTTCATCTATCCTATTTTCTTGATTCCATTTTTGATCAGGTATTAAAAGAGAAAGATTCTTTTCCTAAGTTTTAGCATAGGAAATAATACAACACTAATTTATTTAAACTAAACTAGCTTTCAGGATAACAGATATAAGGGAACTTGGTTTACCATACTCTAGTATTTTAAATAATGGTGTCTTCTATGTTAATAGATTTTATAAAGGGAAAAACATACAAGCATTCATCTAACGAGTTTTGGAAATTTTGGGATATAAAAGTTATTATATTTATTTATTATATGATGTCTTAATGACTCAATCTTGATTATATAACAATAAAATTTACAGTATGTCATATTCCTTCATCTTGGGACCAGTATTTTTCTACACTTTTATGTTATTCACATGGAGCTCTAGCAAATCTTATGATTATGATATGAGAGTGTTGAAAATGCTGACTTTTGGGGTAGCATGTCATAAGTTCAATGTTTCCATGGTGTATCTCCCATTTAACTCTACCTTTTTATCTTAAAAACCTACCCTAAAATTTCAGAAATAACTGCTCATATCCCTACTATTTGCTTCTTTTATGCCAAGTGTAATACTCATTACTGGGCAAATTATAAAGTTTATGCAGCATTAGTGCCCACAGTTAACATCTTCACTCTTTACCTTTGTTTTTATCCTTTGCAGTTGAATGCTCTTTATTCATATTGTTACTAAATTGCTCATGTTAATTTTGAAAGAATGCCATGAAATGATTGGCAGGAGGCCTCAGTCTATCAAGGTGGAAATGAACATAAATGAAGCATCACATCCCTCAGTATTCCATGAATAAAGGAACACAAGGCACAGGATAATAGAAAACATGGAGGGAAAAATAGGATTCTGTACATAGAGCATAGCAATGCTAGCTTATAAACTTATGGAAGTACCAAATCATTTTCTAGATAAAAAGGAAGGACATCCAATGACATATTCAACAAATTAGCACCAGTATTATGGAATGTCCATTTTTAAGAGCTAAAGTAATTCTGGCTGTTTCAGTTTGCATGATTTCAATATATTGTCATTACTTCTAATTTATAAGAAGTGAATTGAATTGTAATTAGCACTTTTTAGGATGATTATTTCAACATAACCACTATTAAAAGCAAATATTTTTTTGTGCCATGTACAGGGGATAGAATGTTACCACACGAGTATGTGTGTGTGCATATACATGTGTTTCTATCATTGAGTATGTCCTTATCAGGAACTTTAAATGTACGTAAAAAATAAATAACCACACAATGTTACATTATGATATCTGATTCTCAGCCATTGTTGAAACTAATATTTTCTTAGTACCGTATAGTTTGCCTTTAATTATTCACCAAATAAAATAATATTTTATTATTATAGTAATAAAAGCTTTGAGCTCATTATCTTAAAGGTAGAAAGGGTATAAAAATAATTCTTCTGTTTTCCATACCGTCATATTTCCAACTGCATCGTAATAGATATCATACTAAGTTTACCTGGATTTGTCGAGAAAACAGAACTACTACGAGAACTATGTAAATCAAGACTTCTGAGAAGAGGGTAATGACAGTCAGGAAGGCTACAGACAGAGGATTGGAGAATACTTTAATTATTTCTGATTTGTCCCATCTAGCAAATCTTTCATTACTACTGGCACTCTTTTTCATTTTTTCTCCATCCTATAGAACCTTCACTCATTTTATTCTCTGGACTGTTGCCATGTGACTGTTTCAATTTTTCAAAATAGCTTTACTCTCTATAACTCCAGTGGGGATTTTGAATCTAATAATGCCAGCCCCTTCCAGATTGCTCTCTTTAGGAGGTATGAGGGAAAGGAGATGTAAGAGGAAGGACTGAGTTTGGAAGTCATTGCTGTTGTGAGTATGTATGTCTCATTCTATAAAGACCGTTTGGCCAAAGAGCTAAATCACATCTTCCAAAACAGTTTTACAAGTATCAAATTGAAATATGTTTTTAAAACATGTACCTGTCAAATTTCTTTGTATTTTTCTCATTCAGCTCTATACTTTGGACAAATCATTTCCAATTTTACTGATGATACAAATAAGGGTCAAAAGAAAGTTAAGGACTTCTGGTTTCAACTGTGGCATGTAAAGAGCTTAGAAGTCATCATCCCTGTTCTTATGACAAGGCTGGGCCAATTAAAAACCAAAGATTTTTCTTGGGCCCGTCAAAGAACTGAGGCTATAGGGCAAATGACCACACAGAAATCTGGAGAAAAGAGCACATCCAGAGAATCACGGCAGAGAACAGCTAGTGTGGAACAGAAATGTATGGAACCATAAACTGGTAGAAACACTTAAATTATAATCTGAATGAATTTCTGGAGGTTGAGTGTGGAATAGGAGAGTAGCAAATGCCTGGGAGCCTCAATCTTTAAAAGCCCCACAATTTCATAAACTTCCCCTTCAGGGACCTCAGTAGGCTCAGAAAGTGAAGTTACAAGAAAGATCCTCTTGTGGCTCTGCTAGGAGAGAGAAAGAGTTAACTATTGTGAAATACACCTCCCAAGCCTTCTTCATAGCTAATGTGTACTCCCCAGGGAAGAGGACTTTGCCAGAGTAGAAATCTGAAACATTATCACTGCAGAGGGAAGGAAAGTCCTCTGCAGTCTAGGAAAAGAAAAGAAAGAAAGAAGGAAAGAAGGAAAGAAAGAAAGAAAGAAAAAGAAAGAAAGAAAGAAAGAATGAATGAAAGAAAGAAAGAAAAAGAAAGAAAGAAAGAAAGAAGGAAAGAAAAGAGAGAGAGAGAAAGAGAGAGGGAGGGAGGGAGGGAGGAAGGAAGGAAGAAAGAAAGAAAGAAAAGAAGGAAGAAAGGAAGGAAGAAAGAAAAGAAGGGAGGAAGGGAAATCAACATAGACAACAGGGTTTATACCTATATAGCCAGTGAAAATATTTGTGAAGGTTACATGTCCAAATCAGGACATTATAGAACACATTTCCTGCACCCCATACACTTTATACCACATCAGTGAGGGCTCTAGTTCATTAATAGTGATTGCAGCATAAAGAAGTGCAGGACACAGATTCTCCAAGGAGAAGTTCTTAGGAAAGTACAACGTCAATATGGGAGAGAAAAACAAGGACATTAGAGGAATTTGAAGCCTCTGACACCTATAGCTACTCCTAGCCAGTCTAATATAAACTTCACATTAATGGACAATTTATCTCGGTTCCTAACATGTCCAGCTTCAAGAAAAGTAAATCATGGCAAAACACAAGAAAAAAAACAGTCTGAAAATACAAAACCATCATCAAAACCAAAATCAGCTATGATAAAGATGTTGGAATTATCAGATATAGTGTTTAAAATAACTATGATTAGTATGTACAGGGTTCTAAATAAAAAAGTAAACAATGTGCAAGCACAGATGGATAATCTAAGCAGAGATGGTACTTTGTGACCACATAGAGGGGTGGGATAGGGAAGGTGGGAGGGAGACACAAGAGGGAAGAGATATGGGGATATATGTATATGTAAAGCTGAATGACTTTTTTATAAAGCAGAAACTAATACACCATTGTAAAGCAATTATACTCCAATAAAGATGTTAAAAAAACAAAAAGAGGGCTTCCCTGGTGGCGCAGTGGTTGAGAGTCCACCTGCCGATGCAGGGGACATGGGTTCGTGCCCCGGTCCGGGAAGATCCCTCATGCCGCGGAGCGGCTGGGCCTGTGAGCCATGGTCGCTGAGCCTGCACGTCCGGAGCCTGTGCTCTGCAATGGGAGAGGTCACAACAGTGAGAGGCCTGCATAACGCAAAAAAAAATAAAAATAAAAATAAAAAAAATAAAGAAAACTAATAATCAAAAGAAATCCTAGAAATTACAAAGAGTAACAAAAATGAAGAATGACTTCTATGAACTCGTTACTAGACTTCATATGGCTAAGAATCAGCCATAGTTAAGATCATTAAAAAAGGATCTTAAAGATAGAAACATTTAGCTGATATTTTAACTATTTCATTTTGATTGCCTTATGTTCTAATACCAAAAATACAGTGAAGCAACATTAAATAAACTTCTTTGTGATAAAGCATGTGGTAATTTACAACAGTTAACATATATTTGATATTTTAGATTAACAAAATTGGTCAGATTCTTACATTTGTAACTTTCTTTGCACATAATGTTCTAGGTGGCATTGAGTCACAAAGATGGTATTAGAGAATTACATAAGGAGGGGGGAGAAATTAAAATTTCAGTAAATGGTACAGAGTGCTTTCTAGAAACAATATACAAAAATATATATTTTTTGGATATACCAAGGTAATAAATGCTGTTGATGACTTCTTTAAGTTTACATAGTGCTCCAACATATTTATACCCTGTGAGCTTCAAAAAACCAAATACATTTACAATCGTATTATCGGTCACGAAAATGAAAGGGAAAGAAACTTTACAATTGTGAGAATGCATAAATGTCCTCATTAAGGCAATATTGACCCAGACAGTCATTTATTATCTGTCACCGCAAAAACAATTCCTCCAAGTTTAAGGAACTGATTTGTATTACATAGGACTAAATCCCTTTCTCGTGCATTGCTTTGATATCAGAAGTATTGGTGTGTGTGTGTATACGTATGTGTCAGTATATAATATGCATACATTCTTCATATGTATATAGGAAGAATCCTACTTGCAAAACTTAGATATAAACTAAGACATTTTTAACAGCAAAATAGTGTATTTTGGATTCTTGCATTATATCATGGCAAAGGTGGAGAGAATGTCATCAGTATTTTGAAATATAAAAATATTAAATTCTTCAAAAAATATATTAAGAACTAGGCACGTAAGTTTGCAGTGAAGCACTTATAAGGAGACTGTTTTTGCCCATTAAGTCTTACGACAGATGATTTATTAATCCCCATCCTTCTTCCATGTAGAAGTCAAACATAATAGAGAAGGAAAGCAAAACAAAAAAGAAAAACATACACACAAAATTTTATAATAGTACTGTTGAAAATTAAAATCCACTGTGTATTTTATGTTTACAATTTAATAGCAAAAGAAGCAATGTGTAAGATATAGAGTAAAATAGCAGCCCCATGACTGACCTAAGGTATTATATTTGAGTTAAATTATAAAGTAGGAATTTTTAAAGATAAAGAAGGTTGTATCAGAAATATACATAGGGATTTATAAACATATCATTAATTGAATTGGGTAATTTTAATAATACTGCATTATCTTGCAGTCTTTAGTGGTAATATTGTAGCAAATTACAAAGTGAAAAAAAAAATTACAGACAGGCCTGCTCTAGAACACAGCATAGTGTTAATGGAGAGAGACTCACTTAAAATGCAAATCTGCTTAAATAATGGAAATTGTTTCTTTAGATTCAATGTTTAATTAAAAATTTTGAAATTATGGGAAATAAACATAAGGAAAAGAAGAAATAGAAGTAATGGAGACACATTACTGATTTCTGAAATATATCATGTGAATAATGAAGATAATAAGATATGAAGCCAAGTGACATCAAACTCTTTCCGGGTTTATACAATCATGGACATGAACTTAATCCTCACATTCTAGTAATATAGTCTCCTTTTCCTGAAAATATCTTCAGGTTAATAAAACATAATATTTTAAGTCTCTGAGTTAAGCTATTTACACTAGTGAATCTTACATGGAAGATTATGTTGTGATTATTGTATTTTCTTTGGTCCTGGAAATAATAAATACAAACACATGAAAAACCATAGGAGATTGTGACAGTAATTTTGTCAGCTTGACTGGGCTATGGGGTGTTGGCTCAAACATTATTCTGGTGTCTCTTTGAGGGTGTTTTTTAGATGATTTAACATTTAAATCAGTAAAGGAATTAAAACCGACTGCTCCCCCTAATGTGGGTGGACCACCTCCAATCATTGGAAGTTCTGAATAGAACAAAAAGGCTGACCCTCCCCTGAATTAAATTTCCTGCCTTTGGACTCAAACTGAAATATTGGCTCTTCCTGTGTCATGAGCCTGCTGGCCTTTGGACTGGAGCTACCGCCTCTGCTCTCCTGATTCTCAGGCCTTCAGACTCTCACTGGTATTACATAATCGGCTCTCCCGGGTCTCCAGCTAGCTGAGTACATATCTTAAGACCTTTCAGTCTCCATAACTGTGTGAGCCAATTTCTTATAATAGATCTCTTTCTATTGTAAGAGATATTTGTTCTGTTAATCTGGAGAACCTGACTAAAACAGACATATACGTAAATAAACCTTGTTTAATGTAGGATTTATTATAGCATTTAATATGTCATAGTTTCTAGCTACTGTTATATCTTGTGTTAATAGTTCAAAGTATAGTATTTTAAATTTCAATTCATAATCTCTCAAACCAGTCTATCATACATGGATTTTAAAATTCATTTAGTAGGGCTTCCCTGGTGGCGCAGTGGTTGAGAGTCCGCCTGCCGATGCAGGGAACGCGGTTTCGTTCCTCGGTCTGGGTAGATCCCACATGTCGCGGAGCGCCTGCGCCAGTGAGCCATGGCCGCTGAGCCTGCGCGTCCGGAGCCTGTTGCTCCGCAACGGGAGAGGCCACAACAGTGAGAGACCCGCGTGCCGCAAAAGAAAAAAAAAAATATATATATATATATATATATATATATATATATATATGATTTTAAAATTCATTTAGTAATGCCTGTGCTGTTCCTCACAAATTTATTTTTAATGTGCCCATCAAAGAATTATTCTAAAAGTATTCATACATTTCAAAGCTGGTAGCTCCACTCCACAGTGATGACTTATTTATTGATCATTTATATTGAACATCTGTTGTATTTAATTAGTAACAGTCAGCTATTAACAAACTGTATTTTTCTCTTTTGATGGCTATATAATGGACTATAGAAAGAAAAGGTTTAATGACTCCTTTAGATAGTCTATTGTTAAATAATCCTATTATTCCCTATTTTGGAAATAAATTTGAAAACTTCAACTTTATTATTCAGAATTATCCAACATCAAATTTACAGTATTTGATTTATATTCTTTTCTAAAATAAGCATTACCTGCTCTTTATCATCATCTTCTTCTGATTCTTAATAATTCCTCAATAATAGCAAAAGCAACATCATCATTATTCCTAAAACCAACACCAATTATATTTTAGTTCAGCATACGTACATAAATGTTTTTATTTATATACATGTACATAAGGTATCTATATATGCACATGCACATATATGAGTATAAGAATTATGTGCATACATAAATATATACATGTATACATGTGTGCATGTATGTATTTTTCTGAGATATATAAATATAAGTACATCAACGTATTTCATATTTTTAAATATAATATATTCTTATATTAGATCACCTTGTTTACCCCCTGAGAAGCAGTTGGCAATAAATGTAGATTTTTTTCATTGTCATGACTGAGAGGGTACATCTAGCATCTAGTGGACAGAAGTCAGAAATGCTGCTAAATATCCAATAATGCACAGACAGTCCCCCCTGCCCCCCACCACAAAGAATCATGAGGACTAAAATGTCAGTGGTGGTAAGGTTGAAAAACTCTGCTCCAGAATTATCTTCAGCATCCCCAAATCCTGGTGAAGCCATATTGTAAACAGAGTCCCATATACATAAAAAGATAGTGAAAGGCAGAATATAGACAAAAACTGCTGTTCATGTTTTTATTTGAAATCACTGGTTTCCTCAATTTAAACTCCATTTCTTGAATCTATTTTCTTTTTGCCCATACAAGTATATATTTTATGAGACTGTCATCCTTTGTTTTTCTTAAAATTCTTTTTAGGACTGAAATCCAATTTCCTGCATGCTCTCAGGAGTGCACATATTACTCTGTGCTGCACTAACCCAGTTCTTCTGTAAAATTCTAAAATTTCAAAGTAATGCCCTGAATTATGGTGGCATATTGAATCTCTTCTTGTCATTTCCTATGCCTTCCCTGCATTGGAATTCAATATGCACCCTTTTTCCATGTGACTTTACAGTTCTTTCCACTTAGAGGTGGACTGTGTAGTTCTCTTCAGTTGATAAAGTCATTGTCAATGTGGCCTATTTGACTAACAGACTGTGAAAAGAAGTGACAGTGTGACAGCTCCCAGATAAGCCCTCATGAGGCATCATGGGTTTGCACTTGCCCTGTTGTGCTCATATCATTCTCTGCTGAAGAACATGATGCTCTAATTAATTGGTGGTCCAAGGAGGGTGAAGGCTCTGTGAAGCAGACCTGAACTCAGGTCCTTGAACCAGGAGCTCAGAGCCTGAAATCCAGCCTAACAAAGCCAAGGAATCCACAGCCCATGACTGAAGGTTAAATACATATTGTATTTAAAGCATTGAAATGGTTTGCTTCACAGTGGACATGGTTGAATAATAGAAAGCTATTAGAAGTGGAGTATTTATTTCTTATGAAAACAAAATATGCACTATTAGCTTTGGCAACATGTGGCATGTGTCCAAGAAAACTCATATAGGAAAGTGTAAAATGGTAGCTTGTGTTAATCAGCAGCAAAAAAGTTAGAAAAATGTCACTTCAGGGAACTTGGAAGACAAAAATGCAGTACCTAAAAATTATTCCAAAAAGTAAACCATATCTTCCTGTTGGAACCAAGAACGCCTTATCCTCTTGTTACTACAAAGCCTGCTTCCCACAAACCCTTCTTGTCTGCTGTGAACCTGGACACCATGAAACACCATGTGGACCCACATGGTAAGCAGTATTCAGCTACCCTGCACTGTGAGTGTATATGGTAATAAGCTGCTGCCATTCTCATCGGTCCAATGTTGAGCGTCAAGTGTTAGGACATCTTGTGCTACTTGGAGTGGGGAATCCTTCCCTCACCAGTGGGATGATTAGAGGCAATCAGAACAGTGACCTGACACATATGGCAGAAGCTGTGAAAGATGATTAGTTCGATACTTGTGCCAATCATCTGCAACCCCCTACCGTTCCTGGAATCATGCTTTCTGTGAGTTACAGCTGAGGATTTCCTTTCTCACATACTTTTCTTCTCAGTTCTGCAGTTCCTACTCTAGCTAAGTTAATTACTATCCCTTCCTCTTACTGTCAAGGAGAAAAGCATGCTGTGTGTTATCTGCTAAAATTCAGGAAACATTGCTGTCTTTCTGGACTTACATTCTCCCCAAGTTCCTGGCCAAATCCTATAGAATGATTATTTAATCCCAATATTACACGTTGTGAATCTTTTTCCTTCTACCAAGTCTCTTGACCTATCCTTAGAGACATTTATTTGTAGGTTTCCTCAAGGCCCAGGGATCAAAACTCAATTTCTGAAGTTGTCCTGTAATAAAGCAAGCATATACTGACCTAATAGAAAGTCCAACTAGGACCATTCATTTTAAGTGTGCATTCCATTCTGATGTTATCTTTCCTTGTACACCATTCCTGACCCACTTGCTCCCTAATTGAACATGTGTGTTGAACAATGTCTATGTTATCTGCAGAAACCAGTTCAAACAGTGTATATTTCATGTCTCTTGTTATTTCTCTTCTCTGTGGGTCTCAATTCCCAGGTTATGGCAAGGACACTGAGAGTCTGCCAAACCACAACCCAATGCTAGATTGCTAAATTCCATGGAAATTTCAAACAAGACATAACGATTAGTGCCAGTGCCTTGTCTAAGCACATGCTTCCTCCATGTAGCAATACTGACCAATTAGTAGAATACGTAAGTACAGGAGCATATTTTATTAACTATATTGCCCTAGGTCAGCTAGAGAACAACAGTTTCAAATATCCCAGAAGTTCTCAAATTTGCATGACTTGGATGAACATATCTGTACAAACTCAGGATTTCCTGCTTTACTATTGGCACATATATCTGCATTCAGTTGGTCTGCTCTTCCTGCATTGCTCTCCAGTTTTGCCTATGCATATATTTGTCAAAATTTGGCGTCTGTATCCACCATTTTTGTGTTATAGACAGCTAGTTGTGCACTAATATCCATGCTCTCCTTATATTGTAAAGGACTCCTTAATTTTTTTTTTTTCTGGTACGCGGGCCTCTCACTGTTGTGGCCTCTCCCGTTGCGCGGAGCACAGGCTCCGGACGCGCAGGCTCAGCGGCCATGGCTCACGTGCCCAGCCGCTCCACGGCATGTGGGATCTTCCCGGACTGGGGCACGAACCCGCGTCCCCTGCATCGGCAGGCAGACTCTCAACCACTGTGCCACCAGGGAAGCCCGGAATCCTTAATTTTTAAAGAGGCACATGACCAGCTGAAATACTGCAAACCTCAGTTCCTCACATACTGATTCTTCTATGATTAAGCCTTAATCTTCCATGATTAAGTCAGTTGGATTTGTCCTGCATCCAAGCAACAACAAAAAGTGTTATGTAGTTATTCCCCAAACAACAAGGTAAATGACCATGAGGACAGACATAGATGGCAATTGGGTTCATCTCATTATGGCTTAGTTTATTGAAATAGAAAATGATACAGAAGGGTTTTACACAGATTTGTAGGGACTGTTAAATATCAAATTCTTAGCACTAATCCTGGTACATAGTGTACACTAAGTAATATCTGACTTGTTTTCCATTTTCATCAAAAAATTGCATATTCTGAATGTAGGACTATACCACTGGTGAGACTTTGGAACTATAAGATACACAGTTGTGTCACCTTGAGTTATGGGTAAGAATAGTGTGTAAAGTGTTCAGAATTCAGACTAATCTGTCACTGAAGAGTTGGAATAGTGAAATATTTGACCTGGATGCGGAGATCAAACGAATGTCCTAAATTAAATGTTGGTAATAGATATGACATCATATTAGCCATCAGGGTTGAATGGTTATTTGAGAAATTAGAAGTGCAAGGCATATGATTACAGGTCAGAAAAATGAAGCAAGGAAAACACTGAAGTTCACATGTATCACACAGACACACACAAACACACACATGCCTGTGTATGCCATTTGAAAGCTTGCTTTTAGGTTCCAGCATGGAGCAGAGCAACTTGGACATCCCTGACTAAAAATGTCCCCATCTATTCTACAGGTGTGTCACCCACTTTAACAGATGCTAAACACTAAAGGGCTATTCATGGAGCATAGGAGAAGAAAGGGACATATGGTTTGCTAAGCAGATGAACTAAATTAACTGTGATGGGCATGGCTGTAAGGGAGTCACAGCCAAATAAATTCATGTGAAAGTGAAGGAAATTAGGTCTGAATTGTCTAGCATTCAAAAATTAAAGTGCAAAACCTCAAGTTAAAAACTCTTGAAAAAACAGATACTAGAAAGTTGACTTAATTTTGCCACAGTATTCAAGTCAAAAGAGTTTTAAGAAACATGTATGTGGTGGTCAAAAATGGCCACAGGTTCTTTCTTTAAATGATTTCCATTGAGATTATGGTCTACCTCCTCTGTCTTTTGACCCTATGATAGCTTTGACAAATAGAATAAACAAAATCAGCAGCTCTGCTCTTTTCACCTGAGCCCTCATTTATGAAACACAACGGCTCTTCTGCTGAGGCTATGTAAAGACAACTTAAGACTACATGGACAGAAAGAGCATTTTCGAGGACTCACGTTCCCAACTATCCCTGGCAGGATGCCAGGCAAGTGAGTATAGCCATCAGTGACTTTTCAGCACAGTTCAACTGTCATCTAAATACTTGTGGGTGACCCAATCAACACAGACCTGAAGAATCATCCAGCCAAGCCCTCACTAAACCATGAAATGTAATAAACTGGTCATTTTTTAAGCTAGTAAATTTTAAGATAGTTTGATTCAAAGCTACATATAACAAATAGATAAAGGAAGGCATGAAGAAGTCAGGATTCAATAAAATTTGGGAGTCAAATGGCACAATGACTGATAGACATATATACTTTTGAGAATTAGAGTATAGTTTTAGAATAAAAAATAGCAGATTCATAATTAGAGTCTTTCCTACTTAAGACCCCCAAATAGCCTTACTATAATAAAATACAGCATCTGAAGTTCTAAGATACAGAATCATGTTTTTATAGTGATTTCATCATTATGTAGTAGAAATAATAATGGATAATTCAACAATTAATCATGTGTCTGCTCTGATCCAGGATGGGATGAGGAAGGAGAATAAGATGCAGACCCCATAAAGGAACTTACAATCCTACTCTTCTGTTTTAATGTTTTGCTTATTTTTGTTCATGTTAGTGTTTTAAATGGAATATCTGTGGTGAGTTAGGTGACCGTACTCAGATCGCACAGTAAAGGATGATGCTAAACTCATCTCACACCTTCTGACTCAGAGGCCACTGCTATGATAATCTTGTTGCCTTGGTGAGGATTGCTTCAGGGACTGATGCATTGCTGAGCATAAAATTGGTGGAATAAGTGGCAGAAGCCTTTGTAAGATGAGGTCAGAAGGACTGGAAAATCGAGGAAGGAGATTGCCATACACATAAGAATGAAACACCTTGTCAACTTCCAGAGTTACTAAAAATGGTGAAGGGTCAATAAGAGTCTGAATTAAACTATCAGATAATGAGAAAGAGGAAATGATTGATAGTCAAAAGTAAGGCAGATGTTTGTTTCGTTGATTTTTCTGGGTGGCAATGAAAAATTTCTGTCTTGAGATACGCTAATATTATCGAAGATAGCCAAATTCTCAGAAGCTGTGTGCTTGCCTAATGTCTCTTCACATTTAAGAGAAGCTGTTGTTAAACTCTTCAGTGATTGCTATAACTACACAACACAGCATCTAGGGTGATCACAGAGCATGACATCTAAGAAAGAAAAAAACCCAACATGTTGACATCATCCCTTGAAAGTCCAAATTACTCCAAAAGCATTAATTATTCCAGAGCTTCCCACATTCATTTTACTACCTGTTTGTTTTATTTTCAGTGATATTCATAACAAAAGAATGATTTTCAGTAGCAATTATAATAGAGATGTTGTTTTACAGTTATGTACTCATATGCAATCAGACCACGTGAGTTCATACAGCAATGTTCACGTTGATACCTGCTATTTTAAACATTTTAAAGCTATTATTGCTTTTTCCATTCAGAAGATTACATTAAAGTAAAAAATACTTCCTGATGAGTAGGTATATTCATATGGCCTAGAATATGGAAATACTTGACACACCATGTTTTCTGTTTACTTATAAAATTAATATATTCAAAAATAATATATTCAAAAAATAAAAATGAGTAATATGTTCCAAAAAAGTTATACATTCCCAAATTATTATATTCAACTAGTTTTTTTTATTGTTTGCTCATTTTGGTCTTCTGCAATAAATAGCAAATATGTTCATTTACTAAGCATTGGCAATGTTAATGTTATTTATTAAATAACTTACTTCATTGATCATCTCTCATCCAGTCTTAAATTTTAAATATCATCTATATATTGACAACCCCCAAATATGTATGTTCTGCTTGAACTTTTCCTCTGAATTCCAAGTATGTATATCCACCTATTATTTATATAATAAATAGAAAATATCTAAGAACTGAGGTTGGGCACTTTGAAACTCATGGTCATGAGGAAGAGAAATGTCAGTAAAGGAGGCCAAAAGGGGGTGTCTATGACATGGGCTGAAAACCAGGTATGTGCTAACTGCAAGCCTCCTGAAGGAGGCATTTCAGCTGGAGGGAACAATCAAATGTTTCTAATATGCAGGTAGTTAAATAAGACTGGAAGATTGAGAATTAACCATTGGTTTTTCAACCCAGAGGTCATTGGTGGCCTATATAAGAGTAGTTTTATTATATGGTGGGATTGAAGCTTAATTAGATTGGGTTTACAAGTAAATGAGCAATGAAGAATTGTATGCTAAAATTACAGACAATTCTTATGAGGAGATTCGGTATTAAAAAGAGAAAAAACGGAGTGGCACCTAAAAGGAGAAATTAGAATCAGGAGTGTTTGTTGTTGTTTTTTTAATCTTTTTTTTTTTTTTGCTTGGTACGCGGGTCTCTCACAGTTGTGGCCTCTCCCGTTGCAGAGCACAGGCTCCGGACGCGCAGGCTCAGCGGCCATGGCTCACAGGCCCAGCTGCTCCACGGCATGTGGGATCTTCCCGGACCGGAGCACGAACCCGTGTCCCCTGCATCGGCAGGCGGACTCTCAACCACTGCGCCACCAGGGAAGCCCTAATCTTTTTAAGAAGAGATAAATAATAGAATGTTTGTAGGCTTATGTGGGAAATTAAATATGCAAGAGATAGAGTGAGAATATAATTCCTGAGAAGAATTCAATTCATGGTCATATTTCTCAAACATGGTCTCCCTACTGCATTTCCAATTTTTTGAAATGTGTCACCAATATAGTTTTTGTCTTCTTCCTATTGGTTGCTTCCTAAACTTGAACGTGACTGCTCCTTGTATGGACAACTGAGGGAGACTAACAGAATATTTAAGAACGTGTTTCCACCCAGTATATTTGCCACTAGAGTTTCTCAATCACAGGCAGTTGCAAATCATATATGTGTGATTTTAATCATCCATCTACTCTGCTTATGACTGTCCTATTTCACTTTCCTATGAAACCTGTACTTGACTTTTCTTATTTCTGTGCACAAATTTAGTGCAGCGGCATATCATTTGGAAATTTCCCATCATCTAGCTCTTTGTGTAAATCAATAGAGAGGAGTTGGAAAAGAACCATCCTACAGAGAACATTAATGCAATATTTTCTTATATATTAATTCTACCGACTAAATTAAGCCCTTGAAGTAGTGCATGAAATCCTCTTAGGTAGATGATTATCTGAAGTTTTTGCCTCAAGGTAAGTAATTTTCATCAAATACGTTCTTTTTTTTTTTTTTTTTAAACATCTTTATTGGGGTATAATTGCTTTACAATGGTATGCTAGTTTCAGCTTCACAACAAAATGAATCAGCTATATATATATACATATGTTCCCATATCTCTTCCCGCTTGCGTCTCCCTCCCTCCCACCCTCCCTATCCCACCCCTCCAGGCGGCCACAAAGCACCGAGCTGATCTCCCTGTGCTATGCGGCTGCTTCCCACTAGCTATCTACCTTACGTTTGGTAGTGTATATATGTTCTTATAAAGTAATTTCGCATGATGCGAAGTTCACCTAGATTGGATATTACTAAATATTTTTGTATTTTAACGCTGTGGTTTGAGTAAGTGTTCATATGTGTATCTAATTGTAATTGAAATAGTGTGTAGATGCATTCGTTGGTGATAAATTCTAACCTTTGAGGAAGACTGAATTCTTGAGATTTAAACAAAAAATGAAAAACACAACCTCGGTTTGCATAAGATTAATTTGTAGGTTTCAGAAGAAATTGAGTGGAATGAGTTGGTTATATCATCAGAGATATAATTTTGCTCAGGTCTGTGACATTTGATGAGGTGCTTTTATTTATACAAGAGAACTGTGACAACCAATAAATGCAATGTTTTTATTTGCACACAACAGTGGCAGGCATTACTCTACGCATGTCACACGTATTAAATTATTTAATGCTTACAACAAATCTATATATAACTGTCATTGGTCCAACCCTGAAATCCCTTAGGGAAAGTGTTGCTAGTTTCCTTAAAACAGGACCAGAGGGCTTTCCTGGTGGCGCAGTGGTTGAGAGTCCACCTGCCGATGCAGGGAACACGGGTTCGTGCCCCGGTCCAGGAAGATCCCACATGCCGCGGAGCGGCTGGGCCCGTGAGCCATGGCCGCTGAGCCTGTGCGTCCGGAGCCTGTGCTCCGCAACAGGAGAGGCCACAACAGTGAGAGGCCCGCGTACCGCAAAAAAAAAAAAAAAAAAAAAAACAGGACCAGAGTTTCCTTCATTAAGATCCAGTTCTGCTTTCTGGGAATCGTTCCTAGAATAGCTTTAATTCTTGAGAATGGATCCCTAATTCATGGCTCATCATGATTTTTCTCCAGGGTTCTTGGCTCTGCCTTCCTAAATGATACTTTCTTTTACGAAAGAATTAGACTATGTATGTATGTGAGTTTGTATATGGGCAGCCTGCTTTCTGTATACATATACTTAGGATCCAGAAGCCTTTCTGCAAATTGAGCTATCTCAGACACTTTTAGTCTAAGTCAGTAGGGTTTTTACCCATATATTGCTCTAAAAATTTGGAAATTTTAAAATTCATTTTCTTTATTTCTTTTGTTCTCTATTTCATAAAAAAAAATTTGATTCCTCTTATTTCTTTAGATCTACTCTACTGCTCTCTTTCTCCAACAAATTTTTAAAAATTTTTATTGGAGTATAGTTGATTGACAACGTTGTGTTAGTTTCAGATGTACAGCAAAGTGAATCAATTATACATATACATACAGTCACTCTTTTTTAAGATATTTTTCCATATAGGCCATTACGAAGTATTGGATAGAGTTCTCTGTACTATAGAGTAGGTCCTTATTAGTTAACTATTTTATATATAGTAGTGTGTATGTGTCAATCCCAATTTTCCAATTTATCCCACCCCTTTTATCTCCTGGTAACCATAAGTTTGTTTTCCACATCTGTAATACTATTTCCGTTTTGTAGATAAGTTCATTTGTACCCTTTTTTAGATACCGCATATAAGCAGTATCATAAAAACTTTGAACTTTGTGTGAATTGATTTGAGTGAAGTTCACTTCATTTATCAAAAGCCACCCTAGCATTTCCTTTCTAGACAGATAGCTACCATCTTATTTCAAAGACACCTACCACCATGCTCTTGGTTTTATCTTTCTTCACAGGCCTTGTTTCACATCAAAAGCTCTTAATTGACTTAGAAAACTAGACATTAAAAACCCGATTTTCCAATTCAACACAACTAGGGCCATATATTCCCTTTAAATTCTGCTTGAAAACTCTCATTCTTTCTTTAGCTCATCTTTCTCTTGCTATTCCTTATCAGACTCAGCTATATGCACCCAGTTGACACTTCCAATAATCTGCCTGGATCTATCTTTAGCCAAATCCAATTTCTTTAGCACATTTTACATCTTCTAAGATAATTCAGGTAATAGCTTTGGCACTTGTTTCCTTACTATTAATGTCATTTTTCTGGACTCCAGTTATGTAGACTACTTTCACCTATTTTGCAGTTTTTTGCTAATAATTTAGTCATCGTTCTTCAAAGCCCACATGCCACTTGGTTTCAAAGTTAATTTCACATTTTTAGGATTTTATTATGGCAAGGCCACACTTCTAATACTCAACTTCTAGAAGAGAACTAGTTCTGGTATGAAAGAACTTATAGTATGGAGAAGAAAACAGAGGATTACTGATAGGATAATACAAACAAAAAAGGTTTATAGTTACATAAGGGCTGCCCATCCATTTGTTCCTGTAAAGTTGGAACAAATGCTTTCAGTGACACACTGAAAGCCTGATTTATGGCCCTAATGGGTTAGACATTTATGGTCAGTGACATAAAGCAAGGTATATCAAATAAAATATATGGGTAATTTGATGTTAAGATGAAAATGTTGAAAGTAACAGGATGTGTATTCAAAATGTTCCTAAGACATGGTTTCAAACAAGATGAATTTAGAAGGAGCCACATATTTAAGTTCTGAACTTGAAGTAAATCTACAACAGCAACAAGAAGAAACACAAAACCACAACAAAACAAAAATTAAAAACAAAAGATGTAAGACATACACATAGAGGAAAAACAAACCTGAATGACTACATGCTATTAAATATGTAACTTAGGAGAATAAATGTAAAAAATGAAAATAGAGCTATGTTTCCAAAATATGTTTGTGGGAAAAAAATCACCAAAGAATTTCGAGGTCCTCAACATTCTTAGAACAGTAAAGTTTGACTAATTGTTGCCACAAAGACACTTATGTTTTTGTTTTTGTTTTGTTTTAACTAAACCTTCCCCAAATGTATTTAAATTTAGAGCAGTTTTTATTGCCTAGGACAGATATATTGATGAATACTTCAGTCATCATTTAATGGAAGAACTCTTGTTTCCCAGTTATGTATTTACTATTCTACATCAGTTCATTATTGTATATATATTTCGACATAGTAGTTTTTAAACTATGTTACGATTTAGAGTTTTTACAAACAAATTTACTTATTGTTATGTCACATAAATAAATAGGAGGCTAGTGATTTTACACAACGTAGAGAAACAATTGTTTGGATGCAATATTCAGAGCATCAGACCCTGACAATTCCACTACAACTTTCAAGTAAGTGCACTATGGGACAATGGTTGAGTGTCCTTGAAAGAGGAATATTTTGCATACTAGTGTACACTACAGGTACTGTCATGATAGTAAACAAATAATAGTTCTGTGGTAAATATTTTAAAGAATTAATGTGCTTAAATATTAGCTCTTTAAAATTGACCATACAGTTTTACTTCAATAACTTTTAGAAGAGTTCTTTTTTAAGCTGTTCAAAGGTATTTTAAATAAAAGTTACTTTAACAAATGACTCCCCAGATTACATACTTAGCTTGATATAAGGTCTCAGAAAATAATTTTCTCCTTTTATATTTAAATGTCATTCAGCATTACTTATGGCGCCTTACAAAGTCTTACAATCATTGTTCTATCACCATTTATTTCAGTTAAAATGTACCTTGAACTCAAAAATTGGAAAAAAAAAAAAGGAAAAGAAAGGTCCATTTGATGTGGATTCCAAATCTTTCTGAACACAAGAAGGAAGGAAGTTTGAACATTTTTTCAATACTGGATTATTAGAGGTCAACATACTTTCGTTGTAATATATATGTGTATGCCTAGCATATCTGCCTCAGAGTGCAGGCTATTTTTATATATCAGCTTAAAAGAAAATTTACAACCACAAAATAAAATGTTTTAAAAGTGAGAAGTGAGACTTTATAAACTTCTAACTGATTTCTAAACTTTTTTCTGTGTTTTTATGTAACCCACAAAAGTAATTATGAACAAGGTAAATGGATTGCTTAGATAAAATAAGGTTTTAATTCACATGGGATTTATAGTATTTGTTGCAGTGATTTTGAAATAACTGTTTCATAATGCATTCAGTATCAAGGACAACAGGTAATAAATGTTGAAATTTGCCAGACTTGGTTTACCAAAGAAAATTTTAAATAAAGAAATCCATGGAAAGCAGTTTTAAGATTTTCAGGTACAGTTTAACAAGTCAGCAGGCAGAGAACAGTAAAACACCATGATTTCTCCTATTAAGATAAACCTATGATATCATATAAATAAACACAATGGTGAACTTTTTAAATTATTTTAAATATTGTACATATAATCTTCTTCTTACTGAATATAAATGCTGTAAACTAAGGTATGTCTATAATACATATAAAATATACTTATTTTTAACATTTAACATTAATATTGAGATTATATTTAGTTCAAAAATGTATAAAATGTGAAAATATATATCAATTTCTTGTCTCATAATTTTTATATTCTTGTCTTTGCAGTGGAAACAAAAAATACTTCTATAAAAAACTTACTTGTTTTCTTTTCTCTAAAGGGATAAGGCAAGTAAATATAATGTGGTATTTTGTATAGGATCCTGGAAGTGAAAGAATGCACTAGTTAAAATCCAGGGGAATCTGAAGAAAATATGGACTTAGTTAATAATAACTAAGTGTGAGAGTGTATATGGAAACTCTTTGTATTATCTTTTCACTTTATCTAAGTGGAAATTTGCTCTAAAAATACAGTAATTGATCCTTAAATAGTTACTTATGAGATGTGAAAAGTACCTTTACAACTTGCACATGTGCATTATTATTAAAAATACTTTTATTGCTTTAACTTCATATGCCCAACATTGGTGGTATCTCACTCAGTCTCAAATATTTCCAAAATATTGAGCAAGCATAGCTTTAAAGATTTGCAATAAATATACCTGATGTGATTAAATCATTTGTTTTGTCTGTTATGCTATAATAATACAAAGCAATACAAAGACACTGGAAACCACATCTTCTTTTTATCAAAGAAATACTTAAGTATAACTTTGTGATAAACAAAAAGTAACATAGAAAATCACACAATGGTAAACACATTATATTCCTTTTTAGCTTGTGAATATCTTTGCCATAATAAGTTGACTCATAGTAGCCATAATTGCTATAAAAATTAGAAACAAGATGTTCATTGTCAAAATAATGATTGGATATTATTGCCAAATGCTAAGGACAATAATGTTAAAAACAGTGATAATTCCACTGTTCTCTAAAGGAATCTCTTAAATATACACACATAATTAAAGACAACATACTGTTAAATCACATATTCTCTGCAGGAAAACACACAAAACATTTTTGACTAACAACTAAGACAAGGCAGTAGTGTATACTGATTTCTATTATATTTATTTATGTGTCTATTTTACATATCAATTAAAGATATGTGCTTTCCAAACCAACTCCTCTCTCTGACCTTCAGAAATCCTTTTCTTGATATCTTCTTGTCCACCTACCACATTCCAGGCATTTCCTACTATCTATGGGCTCCAAATGCTATCTTTACAATTTCTTTTTGGAGATGACCCTGTGTGTTGTACTTTACTGGGAATTTAGAGGTCACCTGATGGG
This sequence comes from Orcinus orca, assembly GCF_937001465.1. NCBI lineage: Eukaryota > Metazoa > Chordata > Mammalia > Artiodactyla > Delphinidae > Orcinus > Orcinus orca. The sequence goes on along the minus strand of NC_064561.1, from coordinate 174,253,782 downwards.
AACGCTATAAATTTACTGACTTTTTACCTAAAAATGTATTTTCAACTGATATTCATCTACATAAAAATGGCATTCTTTCTACTATATGGGTTCACACAGCATGTGTGTGTGGCTTTGTTCTCCACCACTTCTGCAAACAATCTTGCTCTTTTATATGCAACCTCTAAGAAAACTGGGGTTTTATCTATTTTTTTATTTCTATATTCCTATATTTGGAACAGTGCTTAGTGTGTGGCCAAGGCTCTGATTTTTTAATGACATGGCTATAATTATTTCTTATAATTAAATAATTAAAAATTTATTTATATATTTTAATGACATACCTGTAACATTTTCTTTGTTCAACCAACAATTACAGACTACATAATAAAAGGGCTTTTATTTCCTCTCTTATTTTAGCTCCTTTCTTCAATTGATGAGTTCCTTGAAATAGCAATCTGTATTCATTTCTGCATAAACATTAAGGTATGAAAGATTTGTAATCTGTATTTTGTCTTCTCTATCCTAAAAACTTTCTTGTATTATCCTAAGTAGTAAATACCAAAGGGTTCTTATAGTTTTATATACTTTGATCTTTGCAGTTACCAAAACACTTTAGCAGAGGAGTTGTATAAAATAAAAATCTTTATGGTAGAATCACTTATGTAGTGAAGTTCATTAGTTTTTTTTTTCTATATAGTTCTGTCTTTAAATAGATAGAAATTTGTATTCTTTTTTTATGTTTATAGCGAAGTTTTAAATTAATTAGGGATTTCTTTTGGAGTACTGTAAAATACAAATGTGATTTTGCTCATATCCAACTGGTTTAACTGTTTGTTTTTAGGATTAGTGTGAATATTTTACAGAAAGGAGATTCAAATACTTGTATCAATTAATAATAAGATATAGGCTTCATATTTATAAAACCATTGAAAAAAGAATTATATTTATAATTTAGAAACTATTCTATATTAATTCATATTATTACCAAGAGAGACTACCTTATATTTCAGCTTCATTAGACCGTGAATGGAAAATAAGATTTTATTTCTTCTATAAAACCAATCAGAAACTTATTTTCAATACAAATGGAGAATGACAAAAAAAGTTTCATTTTTCATATATCAAAAAGAGCTCTTCCCTGGGGTAGATACATGATTCAATCCTTTTAGATTTCTTAAACTGAATGTCCACACTTTCCAAAATATGTTATTAATCATAGATAAAAGTATAATTTAAAACTATCATATTTAGAGCAGGAGGAAAGAGAATTTCCTTAAACCAACAGTATAGTCAAATATCAACCAAAACACTTTAAATTTTTAGGATTTGACACATTTTATTTATAAATATAATTTTTTATTCTTGTCTGAAAATACTTTTTATGTTTTTGTTAAAAATCATTGTCCAAAGATCAGTAAGTGAACTGATTTTTCTTTTCATGAGCTATAAAATTGAGTTTAAGCTTTTTGAACACTTCATTGTATTTTTGTTTCATATTTTTGAAAGATGATATTTTCAACAATATTTAAATAGAAATTTGGTAAATAGATCATTATTTAAAATTAAGTTACCAGTGTTTATGGTTTTTATACACATATGAATAACACAAAAGTTATAAATTATTAATAATATCAAAAACATTAAATAATTATTAGTTCAATCATATCTTGCTATTATAATCTTAAAATACTCAAAATGTATACTTACACACATAGATACATATATAAAATAAATTTAATTACATTAAGCAAGTGAAGTTTCCTTATTTTTTAATCAAATGTGTATATAAAAATTATCTTTTCATTTTTTAATTCAAAAGAATAAATACATAAATAACTGTATATATATATATATATATTTAGCATTTAAACACCCAGAAATGACATATTCTTATTTTTTACTTATTTCAATATATGTTTATTTGTAATCATAGTGGCATAGGGAGAGAATACAAAATTTTAAATTCTGAAACTTGAACAACTTATCTCTGTGCTATTTTTAGTGACTTTCTTTTACAATCCATATCTGATTTATAGCAAAAATTCTGTGTTAATTTAATCTACTAGACACTGACATAATATATAAGTCTCTGCCTCACCTACAAGTCTCAGATTCTTCAGATTTGACATATTGACATATAGCTAAGGTTATAAGAAGGTACCCTATAGAATATGCATATGGAATAATAAAATATGTTAATACAATTTAGAATACTTTTTCTTTACTTTAAATTTAATATTTCAGTTGCTGACTTAGTGAAAGGGAATTTCCAGGAAACCCATGTGGTCTAATTTCCATGAAGGTCTGCTGTGAAATACAACTTTCTTTCAAAATCACCCCAAATGGCCAATGCAGCTGGTATCAGTGTTGTTCATCGGGGCAGTTTGGAAGTAGAGATCCCCACACAGTGGTCCATACAGAGTTACAAGGGTGACACATGAGACATATCTGAATGCTTGTTGAATATATATAGTCCTTATCTCTGTTCAATGTTTCACATAAAAACTTTGGAAGTGATCATAATGTGTACTTATGGTAACTACTTCTTGAGAAGACATTCATTCTTGAGAAGTCAACATAGGGAAGGCATCATAGAAAATATGTGTTATAGTATTCAAATATAACTGTTTCTTAAATACTTATGTATTATAGTGTATAATGTTTTTGAATCATGTATCACAATATTCAAAAGGTAGATGAAGGAAATACATGTAATATGCTGTCTGAAGTAGTCTCTGTCTTTCTCTCTCTATTCATCTTTTTCTTTCTCACACACACATGCACTCACTTTTTAATGAAGGAAGTAATGGTTAGATTTTTTGTTGCTTTAATGTTCCAAATGCTTATCTGACATTTATTTCTGGCTTTCACTAATTATAATTTAAATCAAGGAATATATAATAATACCCAATTCACTCAAATTACCAACAGATCATTTTCTGAGTGAACATTTAAAAGATGGATATATACTTGAAACAATTTAGTACAATAGATATTTTGAACATTTCCAAATCTCTGAGATATTTTTGATTATTATACATTAGCTATTTAGTAGAATGTTAATATGTAGGTTGGCAATACCAATTAACCAATATTTCCTTTTGATATATTATTACACTGCATAGTACTTAGTATTATTTTGGAAGGCAAATATGAATATTCAAAGCCCTTCCAACTGCCATCATAGTAACACATTTCAGTATCTTTCATGTTTTTCATCTCATTAGTTGAAAAAAAGGATGAGATAGTTGAAGTGGGCCAAGAGACAAGCAACCCTCAATAGTTTGACTCACTGTAACTTCTGGTGTAAAAATAACAAACTTATATGTCATTATTTGAATGGAAATAACCAGGAAGTAAGCAGGAAATAACCAGGAAGATTTGAAGAGAAAAAATAATTGTTGTTTCAGGTGAAGTAACGAACAGTAAGAATTGTTTGGACAAGTAGTACAGAGAGAAAATTAGTCAAGGGTAACCCGGACAAGGGCCAAAATGAAGTTAACTTCATGTATCTGAAACTGAATGTTTGCAGTGATAATAATACTGCCTGCAGGTCATATCAGTTAAAAAATAAGATCTCTACCTCAGTTTAATATAAAGGTCATTGATGGTTAACACTCAATGAGGGTATTGGGAGATCTGGTAAAATTAGTTCCCCTGGAACATAACCCTTCATAACATTTAAAGAAACACTGTCTCTAACTCAATGCCCTCAAGATATCTAACCAACTTCATGAATGTATTTTAATAGCTATGATAAAAATGACTAGATAAAATCAATAAATTAGGGAATTGATTGAACCAAATGTTAAGCTTAGCTTCATCTTCTAATTTGCAGAAAGGTTAATTCGATAATTTATACCAATTGTCTTCCTTTCACAAGGAGCCATGCCTGCTTTGAACTATTATTTTCATTCCCTAATACACTTTTTTGTGTGTTGATGCATATCATTTAATCCCATTTCTTTCTACTTTTTGAATTGTTGTTTTAACTTAAGCAGTGTCTTCAGTGACTCTTACATGTACCACTAGATTAAGCCCCAATCCAGTATATTCAAGTCAAACTCTAATAGACCATCATCCTCTGGCAGTTTTAACACTCTCCCTTGTGTACAGGGACAAACAAATGGCCATTAAGGAGTTTTATGTTGTCTACTAATCCTCTGCACATATTTCTTATCTCCTAATTTCCTGGTACTTCTTTATTTCCCCAAATACTGCAGGTGGATTTTTAGTGTACTGGACACTATTATAGATTGACTAGTTGGGTGGTCCAAAGCATCATGATCATCCTTTATAAATATGTTTATAACAAGCGTATTCATTTCATTCAGCATTAACTTAACTGTATGATATGACAATGGTATTCTCAGAGAAAAACAATTTCATACCCTTGAAATACAGTGATGAAAAGATTGCCAATCATGATCTACTGAAAGAAACAGAAGCTTCCGAAAATTAAAATACTGTGCTGAGAGTGTTAGAAAAGAGATGTGCAAAGATATGTACACCTGATCTTCCCTTTCAAATTACTATGAGTAATCATTTGCTATGGAAATCATTTGTTTTGTATTTCCTACAGGAACTGAAGAAATCACATGCTTCTATACTTTTTTATATACAAAATGACAGCCATACTCTTAATCTGCTATTTCATGACTTCTCCTCAGTCTTCTCTAAATCATCTTTCCAGTACAATTTCTGTGCTATTTCCCTGAATTTACCTTTTTGTATGTCCAACACTGTAACACTGTTCTCTACATTCTTTCATTGGAAAACCTACACCTTAGAGTAACATGTTTCTAGTTGAAGTTCATCACATCAGGTCTGAAACAAATGGTAACCTTTCTTGGAATCTTTTCCCAATACACTGATTACTACCAAAATTCTCCTGCTAAATTTAGTTATGCTTCTCTCTTGACATTGCTCATATGCCTGTTTAGTTTTAGTTTTCTGTCTGTATTTTTAATCCATCTAACATGGCATTTTAATAATAATAACATCACCTTAAAAACAATACCAGCTAATCTTTTTAAAAATATATTTGACATAACAGTGTGTAAACTTAAGGTATACAGAATATTAATTTATACATTTAATTAATATATAATATTAATTAATACATTTATTATTGTAATATGATTGCCATTGTAGCAATAATTAGCTCCTCTATCACATTACATAATTATCCTTTTTTTAAGTGGTTGGAATCTTTAAGTTCAATTCTCTTAGCAAGTTTGATGATTATAATACAACACCATTGTCTATATTTACTGAACTGCGCATTAGATCTTTGGTGGGAATGTAAACTGGTTCAGCTGCTATGGAAAACAATATGAAAGTTCCCCAGAAAATTAAAAATGAACCTACCATATGAGCAGCAATTCCACTTCCAGGTATATATACCCAAAGGGAATAAAATGGGAAATTGATAACTATGTGCACTCCCATGTTTATTGCAGCATAATTCACAGTAGACCAGAGGTGGCAACAGCCTAAGTCCTCATCAGCAGATGAATGGATGAAAATGATGTGATATATATATATATATATATATATATATATATATATACACTAAATATAAATTATTATTAAATAATATATATTATATGTTATTAAATAATATATATATTATTTAACCATGGGAAAGGACATCCTGCCATTGGTAACAACATGGTTGCAGCCTAAGCATAGTTTACTAAATAAAATAGGTCAGGCAGAGAAAGACAGGTACTGTATGGTATCGCTTATATGTGGAATCTAAAATGCCAAACTCAAAAAAAAAAAAAGAAAGTAAAATGGATGTTACCAAGCATGGTAGTTTGGGGGTGGGTAGCACAAATGTTGTTTAAGGATTCAAGTCAGAAAATCTTGATTGAATACTTATCATGTATGTGAAAATATTGTCCTTGGAATGTCTACGAACTCTGCTTATAAAGTTCTTAGTGTTTCTTTAGTGATGTCAGTAACCATTCACAATCAGCAAATAAAGAAATTGAGATAGGAGAGGTTAAATAGTTTATGAAAGTGACACGTCATCACTTTTGCCATTTTCTATTAAAACTAATTCACGGCTTGTCCACCCACTTAAAGGAAGAGGATTGCGTAGAGGTGTGGATACCAAGAGGTGGGGAGAGTTCGGGCCATGGTACAGTATCTCTGTCACAGTCCATTCTCTGGTCACCAGTGATCCATGTTCTTCCCACAGGAAAAATGCATTCACCACCTCCCCAGGTCCCTGAGAGTCCTAACCCATTAAACTATCTGTTCTAAGTTCAGAAACTCATCCTCTAAATTAGACCCAGTGAGAATGAACCTACTGGGTATAGTTCTTCTCAGCCCGTCAATCTATAAAACTAAACAGGCAAGTTGTCTGTTCCCACACACACCCAACATGCAGTGGGGGAAGATTCAGGATGACAAGTATAGACATTTCTGTTCAAAAAGGGTAACAATAAAGATGTAAAGGATTCACTGGCCTGTAGTGATTTTAAAATGGAGTCAAAAGATGTTAGATATTCTTTCACTAGATTTCAAAGCCTGGGAATAATTCTGCATGGTTTTTTCTCCTACCTCTGTGTGCTTCAGACTCCTAGTCATCTTTCCTCTTCCATGAAAGGCAGCCTGATTTGGTGGCTAAGTACTTTTATCAGCCTACTTCCGGCCTGTAGAATTTCAGAAGTCTGAAAGTTTCATTTTCCACTTTCCCTGTTCTGATCAGTCTAAGCTGGCAGTGTTTTCCCTAAAATAATTTTCTCAAAAACTGTGTAACTCTTTTGTGGATTTCATAGGAGTTCATTTCATTAGACGAGAGCTATACTCACAAATTTCTTCTAGATAATTCCTTCTCCAACTAGGACATGGTGAAAAAACTTAGAAGCAAAGTGATTAAGCTTCCTAGAAGTCCTAATGTTTAATTGAGAGGTTCTGAGACAAAACTTCAATCTTTTTAAAGGACCAGTTGATCTCTTGAGGTTTTAGGAAAAGATTGTACACTCAAACCCTCGGTGTTTTTTCCCTAGACCAAGTTTTATCTAAAAATCATGATTCCTGACAGTTCTTAGAAACAATTTCTTAATTTAAGGACCTTTTTTTATTTGGAAAAGCTTAGAATTCTCAAAATTATCAAGCTCTTTTTAACAGTTCTTTCCTGAAATCATCTTTCTCCTTTCAGGGTTTATAAGCAGAAAGAAGAAACCAGGTGACATCTTCAACGCTTTGCCTAGAGATCTTTCTGTCTAAATAACCAAGTTCATCACTTACATGTTCACTTTCCACATAACTGTTAAAGAGAATTTCACAAATTCTACTCTCTGCTGGTACATGGCAAGGAGCTCTCTTACTCCACTTTCTAATAAAATGTTCCTCACTTCCTTTTGAGCCATCACTGGCAGTGTCTTCAAAGTTCTGACTGTCTATTCAAGTACATTAAATCTTCCTCTATCATGCTTTTCAAACGTTTTCCATCCCCTGTCCACTGCTCATTGCAAAGCCACTCCCACATGTCTAGTTATTTGTTAGAGCAGCACCTCACTTGCAGGTACTGCACAACAAATTAGTACAAGCTTAGCTGCATAAAATAACAGCTATGTATTATCTCAGAGTTTGTGAGGGTCAGAAACCCACCGATGGCTTAGCTGAATCATGTGCTTCAGGATCCCGCAAAAGAATCCAAACAAGTTGTTGGCCATAGCTGAGACCTCCTTGGAGGCTTGACTAGGGGAAATATGTTCCATCAAACTCATGTGGTTGTTATATGCAGAAGAATGAATTTGGACCCCTATCTTACACCACTCACAAAAATGAACTTAAAATTAAAAGACTTAAGTATAAGACTTGAAAATGCAAAGCTTTTAGAAGGAAACATAGGGAAAAATTTGCTTGACATTGGTCTGACAGCGATTTCCTGTATGAGACCAAAAGTACAAGCAACAAAAGAAAAAATAAATAAGTGGAACTACATCAAGCTAAATCTTCTGCACAGCAAAAGAAAAAATCAATGGAATAAAAATGCCGCCTACAGGATACGAGAATATATTTGCAAATCACATATCTGATAAGAGGTTAACATCCAAAATATATAAAGAACTTATATAACTCTGTAGCAAAAAAAAGAAAAAAAATCTGATTAAAGAATGGGCAGGGGAACTAAAGAGGCACTTATCCAAGAAGATATACAGAGGCCAACAGGTACATGAAAATGTGCTCAACATCATTAATGGTTAGGGAAAGGTAAATCAAAACTACTATGAGATATCATCTCACACTTGTTGGAATGTCTATCATTAAAAAACAAACAAACCAAAAAACCCCACAAAAAATGAGATAAGTGTTGGCAAGAGTGTGGAGAAAAGGGAACCCTTGTGCACTGATGGTAGCAGTAAATTATACAGCCTCTATGGACAATATTATGTAGTTTTCTTAAAAGAATAAAAATAGAACCACCTTCTTTTTTAAAAAAAAAACTTTTCTAAGAGCAGAAACTGAACCCAAATCCTGCATCTATTAGCTGTGTGGTGTTTGGAGGTGTGGATCCTGATTATTAATATAGGTTATCTGAATTATCTAATAGTATCATGTACAGTTTTTCTTAAAGAAGATAAATTGAGTTTTTAAAAAAAGATAGGGTGATATCCTTCCAGTGATTCACTGATCTTAAAGCAAAGAAAAGAGAGAGAAAGCAAGAAAGAGTGAGAGAGAGAGATACAAGAGAGACGGATGGAAATATTCAAATTTAACACTCCATTATCAAGCTCCCCAGAATTTAGAAGTAAAACTGAATTTTTCTTAATGATGAAATAAAATGCAATGATCTTTAAAAATTAAACAACTCTTTGTCCAGCCTAAATTTTAGTATTTTAAATAGGCAAATGAAATGTATGAATCAGCCATTACCCCCTATATTTCTGACCATTCTTATCTTTCATACATTCATATTTTCTGTCACTTTACCTGATTTTTTAAATTATTATTTCTGGATCAGCTTCACAGCTTGTTTTCTTGCAATAAAGCAATAATTGGTTTTCTCCTTGACATGCTCTGAATACACAATTTTATGTTAAGAGTTTGAACAATAGGGCACATATTTCTGTCTGCCCAACAAAACAAATTTATGGCAGAAAAGCTTGATTTTTAAGATTTCATAGACCAGGAAGGCAATTTATCTTTGGCTTCCATTGAATTCATTTTACATATTGGGAAAATCTGTTTTGGATAAAATAAAATGTTTTTTCCCTCCACTTCCTCCTGGCCTTTTTTTAATCATCGATGCTCCCTTTTGTTTTTAAAGCCCAGGGACTAAAAATAGATTATTTTCAACCATAGCCTCTCATTTTATTTCCCATTCATTGCCAATTATCTGTTTAAAATAGTAGACAACAAATGCTTCTACTTCTTTATGCACATTAAATACACTCTTATAATGAAGTAGAGTAATGACAACATCAGCTCCTGCCATCCATAACTTTTTGTACTATTTGATCTTCATGACCACACCTCTGACCTTAAAATATCCTCTTAAGTTTGATCTTTTCTCTAGCCTCTGTATCATTTATGTCAAATTGAATTACAAATTTATCTCTGGTCCATATCTTCTACATATCAACCTCTCTCCACTTTATCCATACATTTACCTCTAAGTATCTCCTCTCTCTCTTTAATCAATTACATGGGTAACTCCCAAATCTGTGGATATCTCCACTTTCTGAGATCTAGTCCAGAATTTTCAATTACTCCCCGGAAATTTCATGTAAGGTCCCCTTATCTCTAAATTATTGTAAGGAAAAAAAATAACATGTTCTCAAACTCATCCTCGTGAGTTTCCCACTATGGAAAATAACACAGAGGTTATCACTCTTCCCTGATAACCGCAGATACAAGTACTACCTGCATAATATCTCTGACATCTTCACCCTTTGGACTTATTCCAACACTTATCATTGCTCATGTAGCTAGCCACTTATTACTTCACTCTAGCAGGTATTTATTAATATAATATAATTAATAAAATTACTTATATAATTATACAATTGCTTATATTATATAATTACTTATATAATATAATTATATAATATAATTTATATAATTATATATAAATATATAATTATATAAATTACATATATATATTATATAAATTATATATAATTTATATATAAATTATATATAATAATATAAAATATTTTATATAATATATAAATTTTATATAATATATAAATATATAAATATATTTTATATAATATATAAATTATATAAAAATATAAATTACTATAAATTACTATATAAATATAGTAATTATATTATATAATATACTTATATAATATAATTACTTATATTATATAATTAATATAATATAATTAATATAATATAATTAATATAATATAATAATTAATATAGTTACCAACTCTGAGCAGGCATTGCTCCAGGTTCTGGAACATAAAGATTAATAAGATAGTGGTGAGACATGGTTGAAATCTCCAACAAGCCCACCTATTTGGCATTCATATTATTACATATAAAATGTTCTGGACATTTTTCCTACGGTTTAAAGTAAAAGTGACACAACGATAAAAATAACAACGTAAAATATATCTCCACATTATTTGTCATCAACCTGATCAAGTACATTCTTATGTTATATTTTAACCAGTATATTTTGTTTTGATCAACATATATAACCAGAATATATGTTTTATTTCTCAAATCAGGACAAAGAAAGTTAGGTTTTGGGTGCTTAGTTAGTGAAGAACTAAACTGATTTTGGGCTTGGGGTAGTAAATTAAAGGACAAACAAGGTTTGTTTATACAGGTTTCTTAGCCCCAAGTTCCCTGTCTCTAGCAATAAAGGTATCCCTCTACCTCCAGATACAGGGAAGTCACCTTTCACAGAGAAATTTATTTCCTCCTTTCAGGGACACAGAGGAGGGTCAGAGTTTCCTTCTTGCACTGGCTGCTTCTCAAGAACTTCAACTCGAAATAATCAATATGCCTTTTTGCCATATGTTATGTGGTCCTCCCTGAGCCCCAGCATATGTATCCCTGTGTAAAATACACAGACTTACCCAAGGTGGAGTTAGGAGGACAAGATAAATAATTGAGTTTTTAGCTCTATCTTTTGTGACGTTCCTTTCCAGATCATGATACTTTACAGTGTCTCTAGAAACATATGAGTAATCTGTTTCTTCTGTTACCAGTATTGGATTTTTGTGTCTTATACCCACATTTTGTTAAATTAATAACTGGTTGCTTCCTCATATCATGGTTTTGTTGTCATTTTATGATGTGTGTACCTTTAAACGGTGTTAAATTTTACAGTGGCTCCAACTTAATTATCATGAGAATACTTAAAAGAGGGTCATTTAATTTCCTGTAAACCCTCTATTTATTTAATGCCAAAAGAACAGAGTTAAAACTCCAAAGGATATATTTTAAGGCTCTTCATTATCTAACTCAAATATGCATGTTTAATTTCATATTTTATTGTTAACCTACAGAAGACTAGGGAGGCAGAATCTTATTCCTGTAGCACAACAAGCATTGATTAAAACCTGTGCCTTTGATTATCATTTTCTCTACCTCCATGCCATTCATTTATCTAAGCAGATATAAATGCAGTTGTCTTTCCTAATTCATCTTGTCAGCAGAAAACTGTAATTTATAAAATAGTTTATTCTCTCTTAATTAGGTTATGCTGTCCTTGTGGTCAGTAACTATACTTGGCTCATTTTTTTAAGTGCAACATAATGGCCCAAGAAAGATGACTAATAAATCTTTTCTAGACACAGTAGAGAGCTCACAGCAATTTAAATATATACATGGACAATTCGCAAATCAGCATCAGAAAATAGATCTTATATTAGTCAAAGAAATATAAGTTGAATGTGAAATCATCATTGATTTTAAGGAATAGATCACAAAGATGTGGAGGGTGCAGAGAATTTCTACCCACTGATCTTTCTGTATATTGTTTCAACCCTGTTAAATGTGTACAAATTACTTCAAAGACCTGAAGCAAAAACATATAATAATAAAGAATATAAAAGGAAAATAATCTACTGTTTTAAAACTATGATCATAGTGCTATTTGTGTCCAAACTGGAATTGAGCCTTTATTATTATTATTTTTTTACCGGGCGATACCTGAATACAAAAACAAACAAACAAACAAACAAAAACATAAAAATTTCTATGAGATAATTTTGTTAAACCTGATTTGGAGACTCATATTTAAATTTAAATTTGATAAGTTATATATTTTCTGTAAGCAATGCATAGGTAAGTTAGGTCTGTAGGAAGCCACAAATCAAATGTGCTGTTCTCTTCATGTGGGCATCATAGTTGAGAAAGATTACAAACAGAAAACATTTAGAACAAGATTATAATGAACTTTCCAATATATTTTCAAACAGTTATTTAATGAGCTCACTTCCTTAGGTTTTAAATAATTTTAAAAATAAAACACTTGTTCATGTATTCCTTTATTCAGTAAAGAACTATTTTGTCAACTCTGTGTATGAAGCACCTGTTAGCACAGTGGGAAACACTTCCAAGTAGGAATATACATTATTAAAGTTCCACTCTCAAAGTAATATTATGTACATAATCCCTCCACTCTAAATATCTTCTCATTGTTAATGGCATTACATGTGTAGTGTGTGAATGTGTGTGTGTGTGTGTGTGTGTTTGTTTGAGTGTGAATGCCTTACTGACACATACTCAATGCCAAAAAAAATCAAGGCATTGCGAAAGATATTATAACATTGTCATGTTACCATATTGTAACATTGTCATGGAATTTTTTCTACATACAATTTTTTTCCTATATACAGGTCAATATGTTTACAAAATTTGGTTTATTTTTGTAAAAAGTTATCATATTACATGAATTTGATGATATTAAAATTTTCAAATGATGTGTGCCACTTTCCATGGGGAAGTTCTAGGGTTCTTTGCAGGTGGAAGTGCATTATGGTGGATGAGTATATAATAAGAACAAAAAAGTGTTTCCTGTTATACAGTCAGAAGATTTAACAACTAAGCAGTTTGAGACCATTCCCTATCTCTACCCAACTCGAGTGAGAATTGGCAGACTGAACAAACTTCTCATATTTCATACCAAGAATTTGAAGGTCAAGAGCATTACTCCTTTGCCTAACATCAGTGATGGCATGATTACTGTGTGGATTTCAGATCATCCCAGAGGTAACTGGTAAGACATGACTCTGCTCTCTGCTCCCTTCTTCACAAAAATAGCTCTCAGAGTCCAACAACTGAATATATATATACAGCTGATTCAAGAAAAGTAGCGCATAAAATCATGAACCAACATTAGTAAAAAGTATCTGCAAGAGGATGTAGATTTATGCTGTTTTACCTATTAATGGACTATCTAACTTACGAGTCTAGATGAACACCAGGAGGTCCGGGAAGAGATTAAAAATCCACACATGAGAGCACTCTTTTTCCATTGTCTTCAGTCATAAATGGGTTAAGTATTTAAAACCACACACATCCAAAGATTGCTAATTGCACCTGATAAGTTAGGTAATGTGATAACAAATTTGAAAAATGATATCATGTATGTATTTGTATATTTATTATAATTAAATTGTATAATGGATAAACCCATGGATTGTTCTAAGCATAAATAGTTTGAGCTATATTGAGTGTTATCCATTTGAACAAACGAAAAATAAAAAGTAGTGTAAACAGTGGTGGGAGAAGAGGAGAGAGCAGTAACCTGTCACAATTCATCCATCCGTTCATGTATTCATCATAGATACATATGGAGCACCTGTCAAGTATAAAAATCTTCAGGATTTTGTGAATATATAAATGAATAAAGCAGGCTTGGTAGCTGAAGGAATTCAGTACCTACAAATACCTGCCTAGCACTCACCACATACATGTTCTACAAGCTACTCACAAAGGAATGAATATGGAGAACAGAACTGCAATTTACCAAAAAATATTAATGTTTAGTTTGAAAATAAGCATATCTCTTTTAGCCAGAATGACTTTCCTGGAGAATTCATAGATGTTATCTGTTAATTTAAAAACTTCTGAAGAAATAGGTCTTATTTACAGAAGCAAACTGACTGGGGAACACCAGCGGCTAGCCACTTGCCCAAGCCTGCACCCTCTAGGGAGAGGAAAGCTGCATCAGTGCCCATGTGGTCCATCCACATCGACTCCTCCAGAGTCCCTTTTCATTGGAGAACATGAGAAGTTCCACAGAAGTCCTTCAGCGGGGGTTCTCCTTCTTCTCCAAAACGTACATCCCATATAAAGTTGGAAATATACTTTTTAAATGTCATCATCTCCATATTTGACACATAGTGGGTACATTGGTTTGAATAATGCCCTCTCTCTCAACAAATTCATGTCCACATAGAACCCCAGAAAGGTTTTGAGGTTTGGAAAGAGGGTCCTTCCAGATGTAATTATTTAAATTAAAATGGGGTCATATCATAATAGGTGGGTCCTAAATCCAATGACTGGTGTCCTTCTAAGAAGAAGAAAGGACACCCAGAGTCACAGAAACATAGAAGGAGGAAGGCCATGTGACAATAAAGGCGGAGACTGGAGTGATGCATCTGTAAGCCAAGAAAGGTCAAGGATTGCCAGTAACTACCAACTACAAGGACAAGGTAAGGATGGATTCTTCCAAGGATGGAGGAAGGATGGTCATGCAAACAGCTTTATTTTGAACTTCTAGCCTCCAGAACGATGAGAAAATAAATATCTCTTTATTAAAGCAACCCAATGTGTGATGTTTTATGGGAAACTAGTACGGTAGAATCTGTAATTTTGGTTAAAAACTGAAATTAACAGTTGTGACTATTTTAACTAACAATCTTAAATGGAAAACTTTTATCACAAAAGTAAATAATAAAATGGAATCCAGAAAAATAGTAGCTTTAATATATTTTTGCTTGATACAGCTAAAGACTGAAGTTATGCATTATAAATTTATTTCAAGCATTCCTGACAAAATCCTCCAATATTTTATCTATTTCCTTAGGGTTAAAAGGCTTAGCTACAGTTTGAAATACTGCAAAAAGATAAGCTTATTGACTCAGCATTTAATGAGACTATTTCAGGGAAAAAAAAAAAATATATATATATATAAATCAAGAATTAAACCCAGCTAAAAGGATTTATACTAAAATTCACACTCAATTTATGCAAGTTTCACTAGAGTTTAACACATTGGAGGTAAAAAAAAAAAAAAAGAAATAAAAGAAAAGAAAACCTACAGAAAAAGCTCATGCTCAAATTGCAGTAATAAGGAGAACAGGAGATAGGCTTCTTATCCCATGAGAAAGGGTTTTGTGTCCCTTTTTTGTTGTTGTTTTGTTTTTGTTGTTTAACATATGATTGGGGATCTCCAATACTCTTAGGCAATGAAAGATTCATGAGTCAAGTTTCCAAAATGGATGCCTCTTTTTGACAAGAGTGTGGTCCTTTGTACTAAGAATACAGAGTGAGCTCTGCATCAGATAACTCAGCTGTCACCCCTGAAGGGCAAGTGAGAGGGTCAGTCTTGGACCACATATCACTCTCTGCCATAAGGAGAAGGGCTATGAGGTGCATTTCAGTCTATTCAGGAAAATTGGCTAAGGTTTTTACATTTTCTTACCTTCTATATGTCCTTTTCTCCTTCCTTCCTTCCTTTCTTCCTTCCTTTCTTTCTTTCTCTCTCCTTTCTTCCTTTTTTCCTTTCTTTCTTAAATATTTTATCATCTTGTAATACTGCATTCCTTTCCTTATGATTTTATATTTTCTATATTCATAATAATTAGCATATGCTTTTATTTTATTTATTATAAAAACAATAGTTTTTGTTCACAAGAAAAGGGGCAGATAATTCTTCTATATGTAGAAGAAAACTATCCAATTAGACTACTTACTGAAGCACTTAGATGGTTATAGCTTTACCTTTCTCCTGGTTCATAGCGCTTTTTTTTTTTTTTTTTTTTTAAATTTCATTTATTTATTTATTTTTGGCTGTGCTGGGTCTTCTTTTCTGTGCGTGGGCTTTCTCTAGTTGCGGCGAGCGGGGGCCACTCTTCATCGCGGTGCGCGGGCCTCTCACTGCCGCGGCCTCTCTTGTTGCGGAGCACAAGCTCCAGACGCGCAGGCTCAGTAGTTGTGGCTCACGGGCCCAGCCGCTCCACAGCATGTGGGATCTTCCTGGACTGGGGCACGAACCCGTGTCCCCTGCATTGGCAGGCAGACGCTCAACCACTGCGCCACCAGGGAAACCCCATAGCTCTTTTTAAAAGTTTTTATAGTATTGAACTTGTAAAATTCTAACTTGTTATAATTGAGTTAGAGAGCAAACTAATTTCTCTTTCATTTTCTTACAGCTGAAACATCGCTTAGCATCTTACAGCCATGCCCAAGTCATCAAGCTACATAGTTAGTGTCTTTTATTTATTGGGTAAATGCCTAAGAAGAAACAAATGACAATTTGTATGCTAAACCTAACATTTTAAATGTGTGAATTGATGTACAATATATAATATGGAATAAATATCAAATGGTATAGTGATTAAAAGAATTTTTAAAGACTACTAATTTCTTATTAAGGGGTAAGAATGTTATTCTTATTGGAAAATGGATTACAGAATCCTTAATATGTTAACTAAAAGTATGACCAACATTATATTTCAATTTAATGACAGAGAAACTGTCCAAAAAGAAAAAAGCAACAATACATGCCTTGTAAAGTTAGTGAAGAGTTTTTCCCTCTGTCAACATTAATACACAACCATCAAAGAATGAATACTTAAAAGATGACATGGTTAATTATGTAATTGTGAATACTTGTTTTTAATGTCTAGCTAATCTTACATTACTCTAATAAAACAATAAAATAAGTCACTTTAGGTCATTTTGCTAATACTGCATGACATCCGTGTCAGAAGGAAATTGTTCATCACACCACCTCAAGGCAGATTCACAGGAATGATATTTTATTTCCTGTGATAATTTTAGGTATTATTTTCCAGCTTCTGACTGCATAAAATGTCAAGAAAGAAAATGCTCCTAAGTAAAATACAATACATATCAGATCAAAGAATTACATCAAAAAAGCTAACTTGCTGTTTTTTCAACATGGATAATAACTGCTTAAGGGTACCGAAAGCAGAAATGGTATTACATGTTGTCAAGAAGGCAGAGATTGTTGAAACAGGCTGTCTCATAGACGAGAAAGAGAAATGTTTTACTTATAAAAATAGCTATATGAAAAGGGGAAAAAGAAATCTGTAAACTAAAATATCACAACATCTTTCTCCCTTCGCAATTGTATTTTCAGGTGCCATAAGAAAATCATTATTATAGACTCAGACCATAAAGATAATAGTTTAATTTTATATTTAGATTAGAATAATTTTATATGCTAATTTTTTTACTGTTATAAACAGTAGTAAGTAATGATTATTCTGCTTTCTGGGGCAAGAAAGGAAATAGAGATCCACTATATTGCACCTAAGGGAGTTGAAAGAGATATGGTGGAACTCTAATTTAAAGAACTAGTTAAATAACTAGATATTATTTATGAGGGGATAGTGGAGATCTATGATTGTTCAGAGGAGTCCAGACTAGGAGACTAGGTAAGTGATCATGTCATTCTCTGAGATTAACAAGAATGATTTAATAATTATATATCTTATATATCTTATGTATAAGATAAGATGTATGGGCAAAATTGGGCTAAGATGTTTATAGAGCAAGCAGGAATGGATGACTGTAAGACACCTAAATGTGCAGGTGTGGAAAAAGAGATGAGAAAGAAATGATCTCAGCCATTAACTGGAAAATAAGGGAAAGAGAGAGTCAGAGAGAGAGAGAGGGAATAAAAGAAAGAATTGGGTCGAAGAAAGCAATAATTCAAAGTTGTATTGATACTGAAGGTCATAGCTGAGGTCATAGATTTCATGAGAAGAACCTGAGAAAATATCAGAAGACCAGAGTGGATGTACAAGAAAGAGAAAGAAAGTGGGGGGTATGCTGGGGGCACTGGAAAAGGTGGGTGGATTCAGAGAATCAAAGGCTCTGGCCTGCATGAGAAAGGAATAAGTAACTAAGTAGTTTTGAAATCAGCAGACTAAGGAAAATGGAAGGGTGAGGGGATCATAGTGTTGGTGAGTTTGAAGAACACTTTAAAGGGAGACAAGGAAGTAGCCGGCACAAAAAGATAGAAGATGTTGTCAGATAATGGTCTGTTTCTTGTTGCATGTGAATTTAGAGAAGGAATGGTTTGGTCCCAATCCTTAGAAATATGAGAAGATACACTGTGTCTGAGTCCATTAACTGAAGTATCCCTACACCTAAGACAGCTTTTGAATGGCTTTTGTATATCCAGCTATCTGGGGGCAAAAAAGATAATCAACTCTTGCTCCAGCCTTGGCATCTAAATGTATCCTTATACAATAGTGGGAAGTTTGAAAAAGTGAGGGCTTCTCCAACTCCAATTGAACAAAGAAAAGAGGTAACTTTGGAGGTCTACTTTTGCTTGTTAGAGTGTAAGCAGGGACGTGGTTTTCTAGAAGAGGCCAAGAGGACAAGTCTTGTGTGGTTTGTAGCTGTATATTCCAAGAATGTTTAGAGAAACAATAACAACCAAATAGCAAACTCCTCAGAGAATGACACAACAGAATAGCTCAGTTTTCTTCAGTTAGCAGCAGGATTCCAACAGAAGTGGGATGTTTCCCAAATCTCTCCTTGCATCATGTTTTCTTCTGTCCCTTTGGCTAATCTGTGTGAATGGCACAACTCAAAGTGTGCATACATTTAAATAGAATCAAATAATATATTACATATGAATAAACTTAACAAAAATTGTGCAAGACATATACAGTGGAAACTGCACAACATTGGGAAATTAAAGCAAACGTAAATGAATGGAAATGTATGCCATGTTCATGTTTTGGAAAGATTCAATGCTGTAAAATGCAATATCTCTACAAAACAATCTACAAAATTAACACAATTCCAATCATAACCCCAGCAGGTATTTTTGGCAGAAATTTTGAAATTTCTGTGTACAGAAATTCAAAAGACCTAAAATTTCCAAAATAATCTTAAAAAAAAGAGAAACACAATTGGTCAACTTGCACTACCTGACTTCAAGAATTACTATAAATCTATACTAATAAAGATAGTGGAATATTGACATAAGTATTGAAAAATAGATCAAAGAACCAAATAGAGAACAAAAAACTAGAGTTATATTTATGTGACCACTTGATATCTGACAAAGGTTCCAATGCAGCCCAAAAGAAAAAGGAAAGTTTTTGCAATAAATATTTTTTAAAAAACATAATATCCATATGGAATGAATTAACCTAAGATCCTAGCTCACACCATACATAAAAATAAAATGTAACCTAAATTTAAAGCTAAGCTATAATATGTCTAGAAGAAAAATAATTTAGTAGAATATCTCAATAATTTAAGATTGGCAAAGTTTCGTTAAGATACATAATGTAGTAAACCTAAAGAACAAACAGATAACCTACTTCAGCAAACTAAACACTTTTGCTCATCTAAAGTCACTTTTTAGAAAATGAGTAGGAAAGCCACATTCTGGGAGAAAATATATCACAATATGTGTATAAAAAAGGACCATCATTTAGGATATATAAATAAATTAATGCCTAAAAAAAAGAACAAACTCCAAAATGGACAATAATTTGAAAAAACACGTCATTGAATATGCAAGTCACCAATAAGCACATGAAAAGTTACTTGACAGCTTTGGTCATCAAAGAAGTGTAATTTAAAATCACATTAATCCACTAATGCTTCAGAAAGCTAAAATTAAAAATACTGAAAAAAGCAAATGTTGAAAAGGGTAACAACCAGAACTCTCATCCATTAGTAGTAGGAGTTCCATAGAGAGTGTAGAAATTATTATATGCATATGAAAACTCTAACAACATACATAATTGATATAAGATCAAGAATCCTCTAACTTTACAATTAACATAACATTTACTCTTTTCTTGTCATAACTTTTCATTCTGATTTACTATAGGAAACTTTGGTGTCAACACCACTGGTTGCCTTGAAATGTAAGCACATATGAGTTGCCTACTAACTTAAAATTTTCCAATGATATTCAAAACAAAAGAATCTTTAATTTGGTTTGATTGTTAGTAGGTCTTCTGAGCATTAAATTTGCTACTGGAAAAAATTGTATTTTATGTCACCAAACCTCATCCCATCCAGTTAAATTACTGGTAATTTTTCTCTCCATCCCAATGGTTTCTCAGTACTTTATCTGTATTTTCATGGCATTTTATATTCCAGTTTTGTTATTCAATTACTTATCAAGCTTCCCTGTTAAACCAAAAGTCCAGTAAGTGTAGCATCCATATTTCTTCCACATTTCAGTACTTTACCCCACAATGATTTCACTTACAAGAGTGAGCTTCTTAAAGACATAGAATAATTCATATTCATCTGCCCTGATACCTTCAAATGGTGAACACACATATATACTATATCTGATATATGCATGTTAGCAAATATATAATAAATATTTGCTGAAAAAATGTTCAGCAAATATTTATTGAATGGATGAATTGTTGAAAAGATCCACAACTATTTGTATGGGACTAACTTTTATTTTTCATTCCTTTGTTCCTATACACTGTATAGCTACATTGCATAATAGATTGACTAGATCTATAAGATATGTGAGACTATTAAAAAACTAAAATACAGGTTAAATGAATTAGACAAAACTATTTACACTACATTCATAACTAAGCCCAAGTTTAGCAAAGTAAATAAATGTTTTCTTTATTTTAAAATAATTGAATAACCTATTTAGATTGAAAGTCGCAGTTCTGATAGAACAAGTTATGAGAAACTTCTTCCAAATAGTTGAGCAATTTGATTGTTTTTTCTGATATAAAGGTCTCTGTTGATTTTATTTTTTTTATATCATGAGAATGGAAAATCATATTCTTTTATTTGCCACTAATTAATCCCATTTCTTAATGGATATGTATTATGTGCTTACCCAGAACTAGGTATCATACATGCTAGAAGCTGGGAAGACTTTATGAATGCAGACATAATATTTGTGCTATAGGAACAAGTGACCTAATGAGAAAGGTATTTTAACAATGATTCCACCACAAGACCATATGTAGTAACAGACCAATATATAGAAAGGTATCTGTGTTAGGTGGAATTCTAACATAAGCTGCCTAACCCTCACCCCCTCATGGCCCAAGCTTTTTTCTTCTTTCTCAAGATGACTGGCTATTCAGGATTTTGTTTGCTTCCATACAAATTTTAGGAATATAGACAACAATACTGTATTATAATCATAATACTGGCTAAGAGACTGGATCTTAATTATTTCCACCACAAAAAAATGATAATTATGTGACATGATAGAGGTGCTAACTGTCACTACAATGGCAATCACTTTACAATATATAAAAGTATCAAATCAAGAAGCTGTACACCTTAAATTTGCACAATGTTATATATGAAATACATTTCAATTAAAAAATAAAAATAATAGGTACCTAGGTGAAACAAACAGTACTATGTCTTTTTGCTACAACAAAAGTTGTATAATCTAACATTAGCAGATGACTACCAGGGGTTATAGCCAAGAAAGAATGTTGCAAGTCCACATTAGGCAATAAGAACCATACAACACATGGAAAAATATTAGATCTGCATTTAGATGTCACAAAGCCATTGTATTTATCTTTAAAAAAATCTAAGAAATCTGTCTTTGAGGCCTTCTTTGAAACTAAAACTGAATATTGCCATTAACAGTCAGGAAATTATAGTGAGACCTGCAGTATAGTATTTCCCTCATTGGGAAGTTACATATTTCTTATTAATCAATTACTCTCCCTCACTCATGCATACTACTCTATTTATTGATTAATGTTAAAAGTAACATGAGTTTAATCAAGAATTTTCTGAGTGCAAGTCTGAGCCTTTAGCTATTGCAAAGCTGTAGAAATGACTCCATCCAAGACTGAAGATTTTTAAGAATGCCTATATGTTCAAATCTGTAGGTTCTTGACTTAGCATTATTTCAAATATTGCTATGAATACTTTAAAACAACTTTCTGTAATTCTACAGGATATCATTTTAACTAGAGAGTATATGGAGTACAGTTACCTAAATCCCTTAAAATAGTAAAAAATTAACATTTTGTTTCACATTTCTAGGACCTCAGTTTATTTTGAGGGGATAGAGCAAAATCCAATTCTCTACAGTTTTCATCTTGCAGTTTTTCCAATGCTTGGGAGAAACTATGTTGGTACATTGGGGAAAAGGTCATACAGTTTTCCTAATTTCATCTCCTAAATCAGACTGAGAATTGCTTCCCATTGTTTAATTCAAAATGATTTGGGATGAAAAGCAAATGTCCCATCATAAGAAATTCATTTTTATTAAAAAACCACTTATTTAATTACTGCTAAAATTAATCTTTGCTGCAGAATATGCTTTGATTTATCTAGACCTGTGACAATTTACTAATAAATTGTCACTATATCTGCTGTTCCAGTATCTTTCCTCCCACTTGCAAACTTTAAGATCTTACTTAGTTATCAATACATTAAAAGCGTAATGCTCTGTTTTAAAATCAATAGTACTAAACGGGGCCATTTTCAGTGGCCCATCTGAACATAGCACCTTCTGTTAGGGGTACATACCTCAGTAATGTCCAAACACCAAGAGCTGTAATCTTAACATAGGAAAGTAACTCCTAGGAGATTATAAGACAAACACCATACCGTTTAGCAGAGCTGCTAGTTACTAACTTTGTTATGTTAATCATACATAACACTGCTATAGAATCAGAAAATCAGGGACTATTTGAGAGAAAGAGATCTGTGAAATCATCTACCCCAAGCCAGTAATATTATAGAAACTGAACACTAGAGATAAAAAGGGACTAGTCAAAGGGGACAAAGATGAGAACACAAGTTACCAGTTAAGAAGTCAAACCTCTATTGTTCACAAAATCATTTATGAAGATGATTTGAAGTATTTTCCCCCACTTTTCTTCTGTTAACCTAGAAAAAAAATCATGTCATAAGACCTTTGGAAATTTCAAAAGTAATTGTATAAAGCTCTCTGTGGAATATGAGCTCAGTGATATTGCTGATCATGTATAGTATTATAAATAAGGTGGTTTATATTGATACTTATTGTATATTTATTGATGTTTAATTGATGCTGTGTTTGAGATACACAGATGTAAACCCTTTGTTATCTCCTAGGATATGCAACCTCCTTCAGATATAAGAATTCTATACCAAGCAAGGACATGACTGACTGAACCTCATTGTCAATTTTTTGCCAAATGCATAGTGTATAACCCACAAACACTATTTACATGTATATGTAGGAGATGACAGAATTCAAAAAATTATCTATCTTTTATTGTATGCCATATGCATGAAAATTGTTTGATTTCCTGTTTGGCACATAATAATCATTATATTTTTCAACATTATATTCTCCTCTGGGGTGCCCATTTTCTAGAAGTTTATCTTTAATATATTAGAGACAGAGGGTTTTTTTTTCTTTTTACAAAAGCATACCCTCTGAAGAACACTTATATTCACATCAATAAGCAAATGTTTCATATTTCTTTTTATTATATGGAACCAACAATGTTAAAATATATTATTTTTAAAGTGTCTCTCTGATTAGCAAAGCTCAGTCTACAATAACTATGTTGACTTCCACTGAGAATGCTGTCAAGTTAAAATATTTAAGTAATTCATAAAGCAGGTTCTGTTTGAATGTAGTTTCTATTTCTTTTTTCTTGGAGCTTACTGTCTAAGGAAAGCAAATATTTCACCAGCATTATATGCTACAAACCTAAGACACATAAATGACACTGATTATAGGACATACACAACAAAGGAATATTGGGTGCATCACTCTTATTCTCAAGACTGTAGCATGCACAGTTCACTTGTGGGAGTGACCACATCCCTAGTTTTATACAGAGCCATCAATGCTGATAAACAGAAGTCCTAATATGTCTAGACAGACACTAAGCAGTAACAAACCCATTTAATCTATTGTCATTAATTATTGTAACTCCTTTCTCTGTATTCCGCCCAAGAATTTAAGAGCTCTCAATTAAGTATTGGGACCTGTAAGAAAATCATAACAGATATAGGAAACTCTAGAAACCCTCATAGGACCATATGGAAAAGAAAGTAAAGGAGGGGCAGTTTAATTTAGGAAGGTGTTTGAAAGATGTATTCCAAAGCCAGAGGAAAACCTATTATGTTGATAGTTCCAAGAATTCTTAGCTTGGTTGCCAGCCTCACACCTTACGGAGAACTTAACCATGTGATTCAGTTCACGCCGATATGAAATTCCATTCATTAATTTGAGTTACTAAAATGACCTATTAGGGAAGAAGATTAAGCAACTTTAGGTGAGATTTGGATAAAATCCGTAGCAGCTATTTATATTATTCAACACAGATTTTCATCCAAAAATGTCAATGGCCAATAACTATTGTCAAGCTCCACATACCCACAATTATTCTAATAAATGTCACCAGAATCAAGAAAACGTACACCTTAAAATACAGAACAGGGTCTCATACAGAAATTAAATAAAACGTAAGTGGTTGTAAAGTAAAAACTCACAATTTACCACATTTGCAACACAGTAGTGATTTTAAACTTAGAGAACAAAGCGAATGGAGGAGAGGAATTCTGGTCTTACTGAGCAGTATAAATAAAAAAAGACTCATACCAAGATACATCCTGGTAAAATTTTGAACAGCTATAGGAAAAAAGAAATACTAAAATCTTCCAGGGTACAGGCTACTACTGTGAGAGATAAATTTCAAAACTACTTACTTTTAGATGGCATTTAAAGCCTTAATACTGGAAAAGATCATCTACAGAAATTGTAGAGAAAAAAGATCAGAGTCTGTGTTTGAGAGCTCTAGGGAACTCCAAAATTCAGAGCTTGAAAATATAAAATATAAATTATATAAAACAAGCCATACATGAAAGCTGATAAATAATATAGAAAGTAAAACCAAGATTATATATTCAGTTTGTGTGTGTGTGCAGTGAATATGCAATTAAAGAATGATCTATATGTATAAAAGATATAAAGGATATCTATGTATTTACATCTATACCTATATATTACTGCTGAAGAGTCCATTAATATGGAGACAAAGAATGTATAATTGGACAAAATTTAAAACTAATTTCACTGGACTAACTGGGATTCCATTCCATCTTGATTAAAGTAAAAAGGGAAAGAGAATTGAGCAAATAATCACTGTGAACTGACTGATTTGCTTCTGTTTTCCTATAATACAAACCTCTCATTTTCTAATACTTTAGGGTTATTTTATTCCTGTATTTCCAATAATTATAGTTTTTTTCTCCATTGCTTGATTATATTCACTAGAACTTCCAAAAACACCCCAAAATTGTGAAACTGATAATCCAAATATTAATTACAGTGGTTCATTGTTAAGTACTTTGGCATAGATACAGCTTTTTATATGTTCTCTGTGTTCCCCTGCAATTCCAGCCTCTGTTGGGGCCATGCAACTATTTCTGGCTAATGAACTGTACACATTTGCAACATGTCACTTCAAAGCAGAAGCAGTTAAAAGTCATCCCTCTTCCATCCCTCTCTCTTGCCACTGAAATCCTATAACCCATGTTTTGAAATGACTGCACCACAACATAGAAGGAGTGTGGGTCCCAGAGTCACCATCTGGAAGAATGCTTCGTGATGGTTAACAAAGCAAACTCCAACTTCTGCTGTCTACAGAGACACAAGGAAAGTATAAAGACACAGATAGGTTGAACATAAATCATGGATTAATGCTGCATTCATTTTCCATTGCTGTGTAATAAATTCCTACAAACATAGCATTGTATTGCCACACATTTATCATCTCACAGTTTCATGGGCCAAAAGTTCAGGCACAGCTTAGCTGTGTTTTCTGTTTTGTGTCTCACAAAGTTGGGTTCACAGGAATAGGCCCTCTAGTGGAGGCTTAACTAGGAAGAAAAGTCTTCCGCAATAGCACAGTTGTTGGTACCATTCTTTTCTTACAGTTATAGGGTTCAGTGAAGTTTTCTTCTTCAAATCCGGAAAGTAGGAAAAGAGAGAGACGCAAGGTGGGTGCAACACAATAAATCAAGTGCATACAGTCATATGCACCCCATTACCTATGCTGTATTCTCTTGGTAAGAAGCAAGGGAAAGGCTCTGCCTATATCTAAGGGAAGGGACTTACATGGTCTGCCTGCCACAAAGATATAATATAAAATCTGTAAACACAATAAGGCTGGAGTGGCTATGCTAATATCAGATAAAACAGGCTTCCAAACAAAAGTTATTACCGGAGATAAAAAGCCACTGGGGTGAACAACTCAGGATGATATAAAAACCATTGTGTATGAGCTTAATAACAAGACTTCTAAATAATATTTAACAAAATTAAAGGGAGAAATTCTAAAATTCCACCAATTAGAGATTTTTAACACCACTCTAAGCCATTATGAGAACCAGTAGTCAAAAAATCAATGAAATCACAGAAGATACAAATAACATTATCAACCACCTTGACCTAATTGGTATTTACAGAATACTACATCGAGTAATGTAGAATGCACATTATTTTCAAGTGTGCCTGGTACATTTATTAAGATAGATTCCACCATGACAAAAAATAAGTGTCAATAAAGTTAAAAAGGAATTACATCCTACTCTGACCAAAATTAAATTTATTTTCAAATAAATATGATATCTAGGAAAACTACAAATATATTCTAAAAACAAGTACTTCTAAAAATACATGTTAAGGGAGAAATCACAAGGTAATATTTGAAAGAATTATGAATTGAATGACAATAAAGTCAGCATAACAAATATTGTGATATTCAGCTAAAGCAGTATTTAATATGAAATTTGTAGTTTGAAGTGTCTATATGGGTAAAGAAGAAATGTCCAAAATCCCAGAGATCCAAAACAGTCAAGGAGCTAGGAAAGTAAGAACAAAATACCCTCAAAATGAATATAAGAAAGTAGATAATAAAGAGCAAAAACTGATGAAATAAAAAAATAAATACCAATTAAAAATTAATAACGCTAAAAGTTGATTTTTAGAGATTGACAAAATTGATAAACCTTGAATAGACTGATCAAGAAAAAAGAAGACACATATTACCAATACTAGGACTAAAAGAGGTCTTATTACTACAGATCATATAGACATTAAGCAGATAATAAGAGAATATTAGGAGTAACCTTATGCCAAAACATTAGATAACTTGTTTGATATTAAATATACATATTAATTGAAAAAATTAAACTTACCTCAAATAACACACGATGGTGGAAATAAAATGTGAGTAGCCCTAAATCTATTAAAAACACTGAATTAATTATCAACAAATTTTCTTCACCACAGCACCAAGCTCAGATGGCTTCAGTACTGAATTCTATGGAACATTAAAGGAAGAAATGGCAATAGTCTTCCACAAAGACTTTCAGAAAATAGAAAAGGGAAGAACACTTTCTACATTGTTTTATAATGTCAGCATAACCATAAAAACAAAAGATATTAAACACAAGCAAGCAAGAAGGCAAGCAAGCCAACAATAAAGCAAAACCCACAAGACAATATCATTCATGAGTGTAAATGCAAATATCCTTAACAAAATATTAGCAAATTGAATTAAGCAATATAAAAATACAAATAATACTATACAATGACCAAGAAGAGTTTATCCTAGTAAAGCAAGGTTAGTTTATACTTGAAACATCAAAAAATGCAGTCCACCATTTTAATAAAGGAGAAAAACTGTGTGGTCATCTCAAAAGATAACATTTTTTAAAAAATTGAACATGAAATAAGGAATATAAAGAAAAGTCTTCAAACTGGTAAAGAGCATTCTTGAAAATAAAAGTAAGGACAACTAATATCATCATACTTAATTGTGAAAAATTGAATGTTTTTCACATAAGATAGAGGAGAGTGTTCTCAAGTTCGGATATTTTTAAAGGACTCAAAAGACCTCACAGAGCATAGTCACATAAGGCTTTCATTTAAAGATAAAATAATGGTGCATCAAGAAAACAAGAGTACAGGAAGCATTGCAAGTCTGAGAGATACTCAGGAGCAAACTCGTCAAGGTCCTTCTTAGATGCACAAAGACAAGGAAAGTTCAGGCTCCAGGTTGAACCACCAAGATTTGGGTGATGATCTTGTTTTATGTCTCTCTGGTTATGTAGCCAAACCAGGCTGTCTAACCAGTTATGTCAAGTAAAAAGCATCAAAAATAAAACAGGTCCTGGGATTACAAGGATAATTTTGAAATTTAATTACATGTTATAAATCCCATAGCCTTTAGCTTGGTCAACAATTAAAGAGGAAGGAATACATGAATCCTAAATTGAGGGTAGTAGGAGATGGTGACTCATAATTATGGTAATCTTAATTCTCCATACACACTCTAATGGATTTCTTGTTTGTTGTCACCCCAATAGTTCGTGATAAAAAGGTTGATCCGGTTAACAAAATAGGAAGTTAAATAGATATAAGTTCCAAGAGGGCAGAGACTTTGTCCTGTTCACCAATATATTTTTAGCCCATGGAAGAGTACCTAGTTTAATGAGTCTTAATTGGAACAGTGAATGAACAATGCTTCTTTCCCTGAAGACAGAAGACAAATCATTGCTTCTCTATTAGCTCTCTACCATTACTATGTTGCCACAATTTTATTTATTATCTCACAGTTCTATAGGTCAGAATTCTGACAAATTTTTCACAAAGCTGAAATCAAGGTGCCAGCAAGACTGTTCCTTTCTCATATTCTGGGGATGAATCTTCTTCCAGGGTTTTCAAGTTGTTAGCAGAATTCAGCTAAATGTGGTTGTAGCACTCGGGTTTCTGTTTTCTTACTGCTTATCACCCAAGAGTCACTCAAAATCTATAAAACCAGACGTGTGTGTGCACGCATGCGTGCATGTGTGTTTACGAAATCTGTGGTAGTTTTGTGCCACATTAAACTGGATAAATGGAATCTAAAGTTGAGAGATTGAAGATAATATTTTTAAAATCTAGGTGCTTTATTAATAGAATGCTCCGAGGTAAACTTTACATGTTAAGGTAGTTCGACTCATTTCTACTTGTGGATGACATAAAGTTTAGATTAAAATAGAATCCAATTGACCCTTTGGAGAGATAGTTTAATATGGAATCAGATTGGCCTTTTTCTCCATAATGCCATTTTCCTTTCCCTTGCTCATATTGGCTTTGCATATATACTGCTTTCATATTTAGTCCTTTTTCTGTTTATTTATGTTAACCATACCAGATTTTGGAAGATAATCCAGTTATGCACAGACCTTTCCCCTCTTATGTAGCAATATCAAAAGTTTATTCAAATACAGAATGGCACTGATTCAATTCATTGTTACTGAAGCAAACCGAAGATTGCCATCAAGTACATTTTGGTTTATAATTCCTGGTCATGGGAATAAAAAAAATCATACTACAGTTCAGTGAAATGGATGCAAGTAAAGACACACATTTTAAATATATGTTGTGTGATATGGTTCTTCAAGAAAATTCTTTTATATGGATTCCTGATAATAACCATCTCCTATAAATTTATGTGGTAAGTATTTGGATAGTATTGCCAAATGATCTCTGCTAACATCAGACACTTCTCACAGAAGTGCCCCAATGAGCACACAGTCACAGCACACTGGTTCCGTTCCACGTGCTGTTGATAAAACTGCATAAAGCCTCGTTAATGAGAATGGGGCTATTTTTCTAGATTTGTCTGAGTGAAATAAATTTATTTGGAGTTATTATATTAAAACTTAAATGAAAAATACAGACTTTGGTCTATTCAATATTTTACGTTTCAAAAATTATCCTACTGATTTTAAAATCTTTCTAATTTTATTGCAAAGAGATAAAAAAATAGAGAAAAGTACAACAGGATCTTCACATTCTTAAGGAATAGAAAACAATTTAAAAAATCATCAAAAAGCTTCTTAAACATACATAAATATGTCAATCATATGATTACTTTGTTCTTTCTACAAGCAATTATTGGGTGGTACTCTTCTGGGAATTGTGCATTCAGCATTTTTCAAAACAGTGGAAATATGCATATGGTGGATCAGAGCAACCAATAAGCAGAACTAATTAAAAAATTATAGCATTAGAGCATCCTAAGTACTACAGAGATATTGAAAGAAAAAGTAGGATAATGGGATATGGATTATGTTTGTGCATTTGATGGTGTGGTGAGGGCACAAGAGCATTGCAATTATAAGTAGAGAAGACCTGACTGAGGTAGTGACCTGTAGATAGGAACTTAAGGTATGAAGATGAACTTTGTGAAATTCTAGGAAAGAGCATTCCAGGAAGAGGAATAGCAAATGCAAAGATCCTAGGATGAGAGGTTGCCTATGAACAGCAAGGAACCATAAAATTTTTGCATATAGTATAGGAAGAAGAGAGAAGTAATATTCTGGTAAAATGACTCTCAAAAAAAAAAAAGCCATGATTTTAGCGTTTGTCAATTTCTTGCACCGTGATTGATTTCAAGTTACCGCCCTGATGTTGTAGAATGTGGACATGGGATGTGGCACACACAGGTGGCTCTCATGAGCCTGTTCCAGTGGCCACAGCACGGCAACCTAGCAGTACCCAACAGGTACATTGAAATGTACTCAACAAGACTAGTCATCAGGGAAATGAAAATCAAAACCACAGTGAGAGATCACCTCACACCTCTCAACGTGGCTATTACCAAAAAGACTAAAGATAGCGGTGCTGATGAGGGTGTGGAGAAAAGGGAACCCTTCTAAACTACTGGTGGGTTTGTAAACTTGTGTAGCCATTCTGGGAAAGAGTATGGGGGTTGCTCAAAAAATTAAAAATAGAACTATCAAAGATTCAGTAATCCCTCTTCTGGGTATATATAAAAGGAAGTGAAATCAGTACTCCAAAAAAATATCTTCACTCCTATGTTTATTGCAGCATTATTTATAATAGTCAAGATATGGAAACAATCTAAGTGTTCTTGAACTGATGAATGCATAAAGAAATTATAATATATATATAAAGAGAGATCTAATGCACAGTATAATGAACATAGAAAACAATATTTTATTATAATCATCAAACTTGCTAAGAAACTAGAATGTATTAATTCCAACTAAATAGAAATGATAATTATGTATTGTGATAAAGGTGATAATTATCACTACCATGGCAATCATTCTGTACAATATATAAATGTATCAAATTAATGTTGTAAACATTAAATTTACACAATGTTATCTTTTAAATATATTTCAATAAAAATAAAAATAATATAAAATAAAGAAATACTTTTGCTTAGGGTATACCATCCTTTGTGATAAATATAATCCAATCTCTTTTGTCTCTGCTGTTATGCCTCTTCACACTCACCTTCAATTTTGGAAA
Organism: Orcinus orca; assembly: GCF_937001465.1. Classification (NCBI taxonomy): domain Eukaryota; kingdom Metazoa; phylum Chordata; class Mammalia; order Artiodactyla; family Delphinidae; genus Orcinus; species Orcinus orca. The sequence goes on along the minus strand of NC_064561.1, from coordinate 174,222,284 downwards.
TTGGACTGCCTGTGTTTCTAAAAGGCCTCTTTTATTGCTATTTATATTTGCTATTCCCATTGCCTGGAGAATATATCCTTCCCTTACTTACATGGCTAATGTTTATTTGCCTGTGAAAACAGAAACTTTTTTCAAGAAAAAATACAAATTCTTGAGTATCTACTTATGTAATATAAACAAAGGACTCAGTATTTAATATAAGAAAAATTTACAGTCAGTACTTCACATGAGGGGTATACTGGAAATTTGTGGCTCTATTTTAAAAGGCATACTAAGACCCAGGTACTATTAATGTAAATGACTTTCCTATAAATACTGTGGTAAATACTTGAACTTCAAAAACATACAAAAATTTTGAGCATCCAGACAAGATAAAAGATGAACTTACCCATACAAAAAAAAAAAGAAAAATAGGCTGGCTTTAGACTTGTTTTCAGTACATTAAGAAAAAAATGTATATAAATATACTTAAATAGAGGCTTGAGTTTAATATAGTACCAGCAAAATGACGTTATTCATTAAATTATGCTGAGATAATTATTTAAACATGTGGGAACCATAAATAAATAAAACTCTTTCTTATATCAAACACCAGGAAAATAACTGCATTTAATTTTAAAATCTAACAAGATTTATAAAAGAAATAAAATCTTACAAAAAGGAAAAACACAAGTGAATATTAGCATACATTTAGAGGAAAGAATTCTTTCAATATTGATGTGTAAAATGTAAGAAAGAAAAGGTTGAGTTTGACCAAATAAAAATGAATGACATCTACATCATAAAAATAAACAAAATTTAGAGGCAAATTACAAATTACAGGAAAAGTCTGCAATATGTGAAGCAATATGTTGATATAGCTGAAGAACCATTTACAAATAATTTAAAGAATAACATCTTGTAAAATTGGTCACAGTTCACATAAAAATACATTCCATAAAAATTTGATTTCAGCAAGTGTAAGAAAGTTATATCAGGTTTCATTTCCCACAACACTCACCATAGTATTATAACTGATTTAGCAGTCTCACAGAAACTACAGTAATGTCAATAAAAAATTTCTAGTTGTTTTCTATGCCAATGGTTTTGATGATGGTCTTCAATGATTTAACATTCGCCTAGATGTGTTTCCACTTTCTCAACAAAGTTAATGATTTTAGAACTCAAGTACATAAGTCAAAACAACAGCATGTACAAAATAGTATGCCCAGATTTAATTTGGAATTCTTTATTAACCACTTTACCTTTCATAACTGTTGAGCAAGGTGTATATATAAGCACAAGTTACATAATTTTCAAAGTCTCGACAGAAATAAGTGAAATAAAGTAGCCACAAATGTAAAAGTCATTAATAGCCACGAGAAACATGTATTTTATTTGAAATGGTAGGCTGAGTAATGACCCCCAAAAGATGTTCTTGTCCTGAACCCAGAATCTGTGAAAATGTTACCGTCAGGACAAAAAAATCCCCTCTGAGACATGATTTTAAGTTTAAGTTGTCTTGGATGTGGGAAACTCCTTGAAAAAGATATGTTTGGGGACTTTTGGTGTCAGCTTTTAAATGAAAAAAGCTTAAAAGGCATCACTTCCATTCTCAAAAGAAAACAAGATGAATAAACTGAAAATCGATGAATTTTCTCAGATCAACAGAGAACTGAGGTAAGAGGGCAAGCTGCCACCTGTAATTCAGAGAGGGAGATAAATACCAAGAATCACAGCGAAGATCAGCTTACTGGGAGAAGAAACTTCTAGAGCAAGTAACTGGTACAAATACTTAAAGGTAATTTTGATGAATTGCTGGAGGCTGAGAGTGGACTAATTTGAGAGTTAAGAACTCCTGTGGTCTCTGTCCTACTAAGCCCCCATATGATTATGGGTTTTACCTACAGGAGCCCCACTGAGTCCTGACAGTGAAGAAGGCAGAAAATCCCCTTGGTTTTCACAGAAAGGAGGGGAAAAGTAATCAGTTTGAAATATTCCCAGAGTGTTCTTCATTTCAGCAATGGTCTGCCCTCGAAGGGAAACAACTTTACCAGAGCCTTATCAGACCAAAGGAGATTCAATTAAACAACTCCTGTCCCCTCTTGACTTCTGCCCCATATATGGGAAAAATAGTCAAAGAAACACTTGTGTAGGGCACATCCCCAGGACTCAGGGCCACTGAAAAAGGAAAACTAAAATAAATAATATTGGTATGTGCTTCCACCTTAGGAAACTATAGAATGAAACAATATAAAAATAAAGCCAGTAGAAGAAATTAAATATTAAAAATAAGAGCATAAATCAATATAATGGAAAACATATAATTGAGAAAAATCAGTAAAACCAAAAACTAGTTCTCTGCAAAGATCAATAACATTTACAAATCTATAGCTAGGATAACCAAGAAAAAAAGAAAACATAAATTACTAATTCCAGAAATGAAAGAGGTTATCAATACTAGGAGAATATTATGAAAAGCTCTGTGGCTACAAATTTGATAATTTTGATGAAATGCACAGATTCCTTCAAAGACACAAACTGCCTAAACATACAAATAGGAAAGCATAAACTATTCTCTATGATACTGTAACAATAGATGCACAATGTTATACATTTGTCAGTATTCATAGCTGTAAAACACAAAAAGTGGACTTTATGTAATCTGTGAACTTTAGTTAACAATACTATATCAATATTAGTTTATTAATTGTTAACAAATATACCACAGCAATGCAAGATGATAGTAATAGCTGAAACTGGCTGTGCCCAGTGTGGTACATGGGAACTCTCTGTACTGTCTGCTCAAATAGTCTGTGAACACAAAACTTTAGATTTAGTTAGGAACAGTCCTTTAATTAGAAAAGGAAAGCATGTTTCTGGATCCCCTTAAATTTGTCCTTTATTGTACAAAATAATTCAACTAATCAATTATTTGGTGATATTGCTGCCCAAATTTTGATGACAGAAATCTTTCTCCTGTTTTAATGCACATGTGAATCCCATTCCATTTAGATTTTTTAAAAATCTTAGTAGTTATTAAACCTTTGGAATTTTTTTTTTTTACTTTCTCTACTCCCTGTTTTTCAATTTTTATTCTAGGAATGTAAAATCTTAGTCTGTTTGCAACAGGAACACTTCTGCTCAGTGGATTACACTAATGTAATTCTGGCTACTACTCACTAGAAAAACTCAAAGGAAATGAGCCTAAGGACTAATTCCAGAAATGTATTTGGTAATTATGATTGGCTTGATTTGTGACAACAATTACCGTGCTTAAGCTCACAGAACTTCATTTGAACCATACTATAGGTCTCAGTTTTTCAATCAATTGTGCTGAGCTGAAGCATCTGACCAGATTTCTAAGCAAGGTATTGTCTTTTAGAGAGGCGGACAGTCTCCTTGGTCCTCCAGGGGATTATCTTTTGAAGTGGATGTGGCAGCAGCACTGAGGTAAAAAATTTAATGGAGGAAATGAGGCCAAGTTGGGAAAAGTAGAAACAGAAAAATTCTCTCCAGGCAAAGAGGCATACCACAGTTTGAATTAAACAGAGAACTGCAGTGCTAGATTTCTTTGGACTTGCTTGTTTTTTTCCTCAAAATATGGGTGGCAATAGGAAAGTTAATATTAATTAAAGGACTTTTGTAACAGTCAAACATTGTTACATCACAAAATGTGGAAATTTAAGTGTTTTTTAAAAGAAAAAAGCCAAGAATCCATTGCCAAATGAACAGAAGCTGAATTCAGATGCGCAGTTAATATGCTATGTCAGCTGAAACTCTCCTAAAATGTGCTGGATCCTAGGATACCCAAGGGTAATGAGCTATAAATATGTAGACAGTATTTACGTTCAATGTAATGCAATCTTAAAACTTTTAACAACACACTTACGCCATTTATGTTTGTTTGAAAAAATTCCTATCTGGGAGTCCTTCAAACAAATGGCATACATTCAGATACAGCTGTCATTTTCTTCCTTTCATACAAGAAAAGGAAAGCAGAAGCTTGTTTATCAATCACAATGCTAGGAATGGTAAGTACATAATTGTAGACTTCTGAATCATGGAATGAGTGATTTAACTAAAGAGATTTTTTTTGGGGGGGGGGTACGCAGGCCTCTCACTGTTGCGGCCTCTCCCGTTGTGGAGCACAGGCTCCAGATGCGCAGGCTCAGCGGCCGTGGCTCACGGGCCCAGCCGCTCCGTGGCATATGGGATCTTCCTGGACCTGGGCACGAACCTGTGTCCCCTGCATCGGCAGGCGGACTCAACCACTGCGCCACCAGGGAAGCCCTAACTAATGATTTTTAATTAGACATTCTCCAGACACTAAAGGTGTCACAATTTTAATCTAGAGAGATTAAAATTTTTAAGTCAGAGTGATAGTATATTTCCTACCAGTAGCACAGAAATTTACATTCTGAGGGAAAATGATTTGGAGGGGAAAGTACCTAAGGATAGGTAGGGGTACTGAGAAGTGCATGTGAAGGTTATAGTCTAGAGGCACAAGCTCACTAAAAGAATGAGACCTAATCATGTGATTGTAGAATGCTTGCCCTTTCCCCACACCTTACTAAAGGCCTGACACATTACTAAAGTCCTATTTACCAGCACCATTTTACCTAGCACATCATGTCTAGCTTTCAACAAAATATAACAATGCATACTAAAAGGCAAAAACACAATATGATGATACAGAGCAAGCATTAGCACCAGACTTAGACTGCTACTCAGTGCCATTCCATAGAGTTGCTGGAAATATCAGACCAGGAATTTAAAACAACCATAATCTATATGTTAAGGATTGTAATGGAAGAAGTATACAGTATGCAAGAACAGATGAGTATTGTAAGCAGAAAGATGGAACTTCTAAGGAAAAATCAAAAAGAAATGCTAGAGCTGAAAAACACTGTAACACAAATAAAGAATGCATTTAATGGGTTTTCTACAGCAGAGGAAAGAGTCTCTGAGCCTCAAGACATGTTAATAGAAACTTCCAAAAGCAAAGAGAAGAAAGATTGAAAAAAACAGAACAGAATATCCAAGGACTGTGGAAAACTTCAAAAGGTAGAACATATGCATAATGGGAGTACCAAAGGGAGAAGAAAAAGAGAAACTAACAGAAACAATATTTGAATCAAAAGTGACTGAGAACTTATCAAATTAATTTCAGACACCAAACTACAGGTCCAGAAGCGCAGGGAACACCAGGCAGGATAAATGTAAAAAGTATATATACACCTAGGCCATCACATTCAAACTGCGGGAAATCAAAAATAACAACAACAACAAAACCTTGCCAAAGGAAAAAGCACTTGCCTGTAGAGTATCAAAGATAAGAATTTCAGCTTTCTCCTCAGAAACTAGGCAAACAAACACAGAGTGAGGTGAAACATTTAAAGTGTTGAAAGAAAAAACATCATGAAGCTAGAAGTCTGTATCCTGTGAAATTATACTTCAAAACTGAAGGAGAGGGCTTCCCTGGTGGCGCAGTGGTTGAGAGTCCGCCTGCCGATGCAGCGGACACGGGTTCATGCCCCAGTCCAGGAGGATCCCACATGCCGTGGAGCGGCTGGGCCCGTGAGCCATGGCCGCTGAGCCTGCGTGTCCGGAGCCTGTGCTCCACAGCGGGAGAGGCCGCAACAGTGAGAGGCCCATGTACCACGAAAAAAAAAAAAAAACTGAAGGAGAAATAAAGAGATTCTCAGACAAAAAAAAATTAAGAGAATTTGATGCCACTATACCTGCCTTGAAAGAAATGTTAACGACATTCTTAAGAGAAGGAAAATAGCATGCATCACAAATACAGTCCTACATAAAAAAGGAAGAGACTTGGAGAAGGAAAAAGTGAAAAAAAAATTTATTTGTTTATTCTGAATTAGCAGATAACAGTTCAAAATAATAATAGCAACAGTGTATTTAATTATGCATTTGGGGATGTGTATATATGTATGTACATATATATTTATGTATGATTATGCATAAATGAAATGATGGTAATGATACAAGAGACAGGAGAAAAGAATTAGGAATATTTTATTATTATACCATACTTGCACTATCTATGAAGTTGTAAGGTGTTATGTAAAAGTGGACTTGGATTAGTTGTAAACGTATACTGCGAATGCTAGGACAACCACTAAAAAAGTAAGATAACTAAATAAATGAATAGATAGATACATAGGTAGATAGATAATAAATTTATTTTAAAAAATCATCCACTGTTTATCTGAAATTTAAATTTAACTAGTCATCCATTTGGTTCATTTACTTACCCTGCTAATCATTGTGAAATAACTTGCAGTAAATTGCATGGAACTGCATGCTTTGGAATAGTTTTTAAGGAAAAGGATGAAGGAAACTGGACGAGTCAGCTCTATCTCTTCTCTTGTCTCTTGTCAAAATATTTTCCATAAAATATTTATGTCTCCATATTTCTGAACTATCACCTGGCTCTTCTGGGCAGCACCTGAAAAAGGCTGGCAGTATCCATTGAATATCATCTTAGTCCAGATGAGGTGGAGGTGGCCAGAGTCTACTGGAGCCTGGTCAGGAGGGGCCTGAGTAATGGAGCTGACTGGTTTCCCTCTCACATGAGCACAGTGGAGGCCAGGCCAGAGTTCAATTTACGGGAGGCCGAGATTGTTGTCAGTGTTCGGACTGTAGATTAGACAGTGGCTTAGCTTTTATTTGAGCAAATATCTGATGGCCCAGAGGAAGTGAGGGACAAATAAACATGGGAAATATGTAAACTTAATCAGCTATAATGAATTTCTTGGGAGCTGTCATGAAAATTAGGTGCGAGAACCACGCAGAGTTCAATACATAATGTTTGGCACAGAGAAACATATGCTCATAGGCAGTATTAGGATTACACTCGCATTGGAACATAGATGTACTGCCTGCCTTTACATTTTTCAAAATGAACCAATAGCGAGAGGTCTGGTGATTTGTTCATAGTTAAGTAACAGTATGATGATGATATTAAAAGCATTATTGGACAGAACAGAAGGTGAGGATGTTGGGAATTCATTGTAGAAGGCAGTGCAATACCACCAGATCTCTCATCTCACAGAGTGAAGAGACAAAGATTTAGTGATTATTTAATTATAAATTAAATTCTAAATTAAAATCTAAAGTTTAAAGATAAAAATCAAAATAGCCAAATATAATGAATTATACAGGGTTTGCAGGTAGGATTTGGAAGGAGCAGAAATGCCATAAATTCCTCATCATTCCTAGGGAGGAGTCATCACATACTCTTTAAAATAGTCAATTTTATAATTTAAAAAACAGGTATACCATCAAAAAATAACAAAATTTGAGGAAGGGACAGGGGAAGGAAACACAGTCCTTAATATTTTTCCTTTTATTTACAACTATTCTTTACTAAGGGGTCATTATGGTTGGGGAAATATAATTAAAAACAAAATCTCCTGCCAACTCAGAAAATCCCTCCACAGAAGTAGAAGAGGACTTAAAGTTTTTCATTATTGAATAAGCATTAAACCAGAATGTGATGCACATCACAGGCACTTCGCTAAAGACCACAAAGACAGGGGGAAATCTTACCCTTTTATGTAGCCAGCCAGCACAACCCAGTACATGTTCTCAAAATAAATGATTTAGTCTGCGAGTAAGCGAGGATTTGACAGCATCATTTGTCACACATAGTTCATCCTAAACTCACCTGGTAATTAGACGGTCATTTGTATTTGCTAATTACCTTTATCCAAAGGAAAACATAAACTTTCAATCTATTTGTGAAAATTTGTAGGCTTGCATCTTGGAGTCAGGCACCCAGAGATTGGGCTTCTACCCTCCTATGGAAACTAATACATAGGGATGCTATCTTCCTCTCATTTCAAAGAGATGGCTTCCAGGTCCTTGAATAAAACATTCTAGGGTTATAAAACCGTCAATAGGTTATTTAGCTTTAAAAAAATGTATATACATCTCAAAGGGGCAGAGAAAGAGATCACAATTACAAGTTTTCTAAAGTAAATTCTCTAAGAATAGGGAGGAAAGATCTTTTTCTTGTTTCAGAGATAATTTTTCTTCTTACATGTTATTTGTATTCATCCGTATGCTACTGATATTGTCTTTCTTACAGTAAAATATAATAAAATTGAATTTCAATTTCAGATTAAATTGGGATCCAGGAAGGGCTATAAATAGTATTTGTAAGTGTCACCATCCTTGCGTGGGACCATGAGACATATTTATATAGAAATGTAAACATTCTGTTTATAATCAACAAATCTGACCCTTGTAACTGGGCTCATCTTACATTGTGGCATGGTATTTTTCAGAAAGTGACTCAAACCAGATTTCAGTATATGTGTCCTTAATTTTTGTGAATTATGAAATAAATAATTGTTCTCCCAAGTTCAGCAGTATTAGGTGGAAGCTTAGCCAACAGTTAGAAAAAGGAAAAAAAGCATCAAAAATAAATAAATATCCCATACTCACTTTTGCTTGTTTTCTATTTCTTGTTGTATAACTTCCGTACAACTAACTATATGAATGAACCCTACAGTTATTCAAGCCCACAAAGTTTTAGGATCTTTTCAAGTCACCAACATTTGAAGATCTTTAAGTTTATTTTTTCATTATGTATAGTTATCTGAACCATTCTTTATAGAGAGGTCCTTGGAAGAAGCAAGTCTATTACAAATCAATATGTGATGTTTGAAGAGTCTGGGCTGAAACTTTAAATTTCTGATCCTTATTGAACTGTAGTCTTTCTATGTGACATCCAATATTTATGACATGTTTTCTTAATTGACATGGACGAAGTGATCTGGGAGATGAGTCACTACATCTTAGAGGTACATCCTTGTCTCCCATCTCCCATTAATGAATATCATTAATATAAATTTCAAACCATCATAAATGTGTCTACCAAATATGGTCAAACATCCAAAAGTCTTAGGCCTTTTTCACATGTCGTAACAACAGACAAATCCTTCCCACTTTTTTATAGAGGTTATATTTTAAGAAGTTGATAAATAACCTGCAACTAATCACCAGAATGTTAAGTAAGAATGGAGTACTGCATTAATACCTAAGTTGATATCTTGGCATCTCTTCTTTTTCTGGGACTTCAGATCTTAGAAAGCTATGTTGACAATATATTTGATTATTTTAAGGCAAGTAGAAGGTGAAGTTATAGCTTGGACATTTTTCTATTATAGAGATGTCACCTGGAGACTTTTAGTAAAATGTCCTGGCCAGAGGGGTAGAATCAATTTTAATAGTGGATACTTAATCCAAGACTTTCCCTAATAATATGTTTCCTTACTATTGAAGTTACATTTACATTCAACATTTACACCCCTTGGTTGAAAATGGGAAGGTACCAAGATGTGAACAAGTTTGTTATGTTTTTAAAAGTGCGATCTTTTTTTTTCTTTTCTCATCTACTGACAGGACAATTATCTATATGAATTTACTCTGTCAGGCACTTTTCCTTTTCAATGAGCCAGAGGAAAATGTATCATTTTCATCTTAATTTTGTTTCAAAGGTTTGCTTGTAAAAGTCAATCCTAAACACATTACTTGTGAATTAACTTTGGCTTTCTTAATCTATGTAACAAAGTGTTTGTATTTCAATTAAGTGGGATTCTACTTTTACTTTGAATGAAGAAAATTGCTCCCACCCTCACAATAAGAAAAATTCAGGTACTATAAATAATCATTGTTTTCTTTAAGCCATCAAGGAGCCAATTTCAAATTGCCTAAGGTTTAAGAAAAAAAAAAAAAGGTCCTTGCAAGGAGAGACCAATGCAGTCTCAACACAACTCTCAGAGACCACAGAAGGAATCAACTTCTATAACTGTGCAAATAGGTGGGAATTCAGGAAGAACTTTTAACAAACTGCAAAAAGCTGAACATGGGCAAATGTGAAACGACCTAAATGTGCACTGCCTAAATGTGCTCCAGAGATGGGCACGAACCGTAGCTATCAGCTCAGACACCAGAGATGAGCATGAAATGCTAACGCTGCTACCACTGCCACCAAGAATCCCATGTGAAAGCACAGGTCACTATCCACACCTCCCTTCCCGGGAGCCTGTGTAGCCCACCACTGCCTGGGTCCCATGATCCAGAGACAACTTCCCTGTGAGAACACACGGTGCACCTCAGGCTAGTGCAACGTCACGCTGGCCTCTGCCACCACTGACTCGCCCCGCATTCCAATTATTACTACCGTTCCCCTCCCTCCCACCGGCATGAGTGAGCTAGAGCCCCCCAATAAGCTGCTGCTTTAACCCGATCCTATCTGGGGAGGAACAGATGCCTGAGGGTAACCTACATGCAGAGGTGGGGCCAAAACCAAAGGTGAACCCCAGGACCTGTGTGAACAAAGAAGAAAAAGGGAAATTTCTCTGTGCAGCCTCAGGAGCAGAGGATTAAATCCCCACAATCAACTTAAAATACCTTGAATCTGTGGAATACCTGAACAGAAAATTAATCATCCCAAAATTGAGGCAGTGGACTTTAGGAGCAACTGTAGACTTGGGGTTTGCTGTCTGCAACTGAATTGTTTCTGATTTTTATCTTTATTTTTAGTTTAGTTTTCAGTGCTTATTATCATTGGTGGATGTCTTTATTGCTTTGGTTGCTCTCTTCTTATTTTATTATTATTATTTATTTTTCTTTTTTTAATTTTAATAATATTTTTTATTTATTATTCTTTTTTCTTTCTTTTTTTCTCCCTTTTCTCCTGAGCTGTATGGCTGACAGGGTCTTGGGGCTCCAGCCTGGTGTCAAGCCTGAGCCTCTGAGGTGGGAGAGATGAGTTCAGGACATGGGACCACCAGATACCTCCCATCCCCATGTAATATCAATTGGCAAAAGCTCTCCCAGAGATCTCTGTCTCGAAGCTAAGACCGAGCTCCACCGAACAGCCAGCAAACTTTAGTGCTGTATGCCCCATGCCAAACAACTAGCGAGACAGGAACACAACCCCACCAATTAACACAGAGGCTGCCTAAAATCATACTGAGTTCATAAACACCACAAAACACAGCACCAGACATGGCCCTGCCCACAAGAAAGACAAGATGCAGCCCCACTCACCAGAAAACAAGCACCAGTCCCCTCCACCAAGAAGGCTGCACAAGCCACTGAAAGAACCTCACCCACTGGGGACAGACACCAAAATCAATGGAAAGTATGAACCTGCAACAAGCGAAAAAGAGACCCCAAACACAATAAGTTAAACAACATGAGAAGACAGAGAAATATGCAGCAGATGAAGGAGTGAGGTAAAAACCCACCAGTCCTAACAAATGAAGAGGAAATAGGCATTCTACCTGAAAAATAATTCAGAGTAATGATAGTAAAGATGATCCAAAATCTTGGAAATAGAATGGAAAAACACACAAAGTGTTTAACAAGGATGTAGAAGAACTAAAGTGCAAACAAACAATGATGAAAAACACAATAAATAAATTTAAAAATTCTCTAGAAAGAATCATTAACAGAATAAAGGAGGCAGAAGAATGCAAAAATGAGCTGCAAGATACAATGGTGGAAATAACTACCACAGAGCAGAATAAGGAAAAAAGAATGAAAAGAATTGAGGACAGTCTCAGAGACCACTGGGACAACATTAAGTGCACCAACATTTGAATTATAGGTGGCACAGAAGAAGAAGAGAAAATAAAAAGAGACTGAGAAAATATTTGAAGAGATTATAGTTGGAAAACTCCCTAATATGGGTAAGGAAATAGTCAATCAAGTCCAGGAACTGCAGAGAGTCCCATACAGGATAAACCCAAGAAGGAACATACCAAGACAAATATTAATCAAACTATCAAAAATTAAATACAAAGAAAAATTATTAAAAGCAACAAGGGAAAAGCAACAATTAACATACAAGGGAATCCCCATAAAGTTAACAGCTGATCTTTCAGCAGAAACTCTGCAAGCCAGAAGGGAGTGCCAGGACATATTTACAGTGATGAAAGGGAGAAACTTAAAACAAAGATTACCCTACTCAGCCAGGAGCTCATTCAGATTTGATGGAGAAACTAAAACCTTTACAGACAAGCAAAGGTAAGAAAATTCAGCACCACTAAACCAGCTTTACAACAAATGCGAAAGGAACTTCTTTAAGCAAGAAACATAAGAGAAGGAAAAGACCTACAATAACAAACCCAAAATAATTAAGAAAATGGTAATAGGAACAGACATATCAATAATTACCTTAAAGGTAAGTGGATTAAATGTTCTAACCAAAAGACATAGACTGGCTGAATGTATACAAAAACAAGACCCATATATATGCTGTCTACAAGAAACCCACTTCAGACCTAAGGACACATACAGACTGAAAGTGACGGGATGGAAATATAAATTCTTTGCAAATGGAAATCAAAAGAAAGCTGGAGTAGCAATTCTAATATCACACAAAATAGACTTTAAAATAAAGTCTATTACAGGACACAAAGAAGGGCACTACATAATGATCAAGGAATCAATCCAAGAGAAGATATAACAATTGTAAATATTTATGCACCCAATATAGGAGCACCTCAATATACAAGGCAAATGCTAACAGCCATAAAAGGGGAAATAGAGAGTAACAAAGTTATAGTAAGGGACTTTTAAACCCCACTTTCACTATTATTTCCAAAATGAAAATAAAAAAGGAAACAAAAGCTTTAAATGATACATTAAAAAAGATAGATATGATATTTATAGGACATTCTATCCAAAAACAACAGAATACACTTTCTTCTCAAGTGCTCATGAAACATTCTCCAAGATAGATCATATTTTGGGTCAAAAGTCAAGCCTTGATAAATTTAAGAAAAATGAAATTGTATCAAGTATCTTTTCCAACAACAACACTATGAGACTAGATATCAATTACAGGAAAAAATGACTAAAAAGTACAAACACATGGAGGCTAAACAATACACTGTTAAATAACCAAGAGATCACTGAAGAAATCAAAGAGGAAATCAAAAAATACCTAGAAACAAATGACAATGAAAACACGATGACCCAAAAACTATGGGAAGCAGCAAAAGTAGTTCTAACAGGAAAGTTTATAGCAATACAAACTTACCTCAAGAAACAAGAAACAACTCAAATAAACAACCCCACCTTACACTTAAGGCAATTAGAGAAAGAAGAACAAAAATCCCCAAAGTTAGCAGAAGGAAACAAATCATAAAGATCAGATGAGGAATAAATGAAAAAGAAATGAAGGAAATGATAACAAAGATTAATAAAACTAAAAACCGGTTCTTTGAGAAGATAAACAAAATTGATAAATCGTTAGCCAGACTCATCAAGAAAAAAAGGGAGAAGACTCAAATCAATAGAATTAGAAATGAAAAAGAAGTAACAACTGACACTGCAGAAATACAAAGGATAATGAGAGATTACTACAAGCAACTATATGACAATAAAATACACAACCTGGAAGAAATGGACATATTCTTAGAAAAGTACAACTATCCGAGACTGAACCAGAAAGAAATAGAAAATATGAACAGATCAATCACAAGCACTGAAATTAAAACTGTGATAAAAAAATCTTCCAGCAAACAAAGGCCCAGGACCAGATGGCTTCACAGGTGAAGTCTATCAAACAGTTAGAGAAGAGCTAACACCTATATTTCTCAAACTCTTCCAAAATATAGCAGAGGGAGGAACACTGCCAAACTCATTCTACAAGGCCACCATCACCCTGATACTAAAACCAGACAAAGATATCACACACAAAAAAAGAAAACTATAAGCCAATATTATTGTTGAACATAGATGCAAAAATCCTCAACAAAATACTAGCAAACAGAATGCAGCAGCACATTAAAAGGGATCATACAACATGGTCAAGTGGTGTTTATCCCCAGAATGCAAGGATTATACAGTATATGCAAATCAATCTATGTGATAGATCATATTAACAAATTGAAAGAGAAAAACCAAATGATCATCTCAATAGATGCAGAAAAATCTTTTGACAAAATTCAACAGCAATTTATGAAAAAAAACCCTCCAGAAAGTAGGCATAGAGAGAACTTACCTCAACATAATAAAGGCCATATATGGCAAACCCACAGCCAACATCGTTCTCAATGGTGAAAAACTGAAACCATTTCCACTAAGATCAGAAACAAGACAAGGTTGCCCACACTCACCACTATTATTCAACATAGTTTTAGAAGTTTTAGCCACAGCAATCAGAGAAGAAAAAGAAGAAAAGGAATCCAAATCAGAAAAGAAGAAGTAAAACTGTCACTGTTTGCAGATGACTTGATGCTATACATAGAGAATCCTAAAGATGCTACCAGAAAACTATGAGAGCTAATCAATGAATTTGGTAAAGTAGCAGGATACAAAATTAATGCAGAGAAATCTCTTGCATTCCTGTACACTAATGATGAAAAATCTGAAAGAGAAATTAAGGAAACACTCCGATTTACCATTGCAAGAAAAAGAATAAAATACCTAGGAATAAGGAGGCAAAAGACCTGTATGCAGAGTACTATAAGACACTGATGAAACAAATTACAGATGATACCAGCAGATGGAGAGATATACCATATTCTTGGATAGGAAGAATAAACATTGTGAAAATCACTAAACTACGCATAGGAATCTACAGCTTCAATGCAATCCCTGTCAAACTACAAACGGCATTTTTCATAGCACTAAAACAAAAATGCCACAATTTGTATGGAAACACAAAAGACCCCGAATAGGCAAAGCAATCTTAGAAAGGAAAATGGAGCTAGAGGAATCAGGCTCCCTGACTTCAGACTATACTACAAAGCTACAGTAATCAAGACAATATGGTGCTGGCACAAAAACAGAAATATAGACCAATGGAACAGGATAGAAAGCCCAGAGATAAACCCACGCACATATGGTCTCCTTATCTTTAATAAAGGAGGCAAGAATATACAATGGAGAAAAAACAGTGTCTTCAATAAGTGGTGCTGGGAAAACTGGACAGCTACATGTAAAAGGATGAAATTAGAACACTCCCTAACACCACACACAAAAATAAACTCAAAATGGATTCAAGACCTAAATGAAAAGCCAGACACTTTAAAACTCTTAGAGGAAAACATAGGCAGAACACTGTATGACATAAATCACAGCAAGATCCTTTTGACTCACCTCCTAGAGAAATGGAAATCAAAACAAAATAAACAAATGGGACCTAATGAAACTTCAAAGCTTTTGCACAGCAAAGAAACCATAAACAAGATGAAAAGACAACCCTCAGGATGGGAGAAAATATTTGCAAATGAAGCAACTGACAAAGGATTAATCTCCAAAATGTACAAAGAGCTCATGCGGCTCAATATCATAAAAACAAACAACCCAATCCAATAATGGACAGAAAACCTAAATAGACATTTCTCCAAAGAAGATATACAGATTGCCAAAAACACATGAAAGGATTCTCAACATCACTAATCATTAGAGAAATGTAAATCAAAACTACAATGAGGTATCACCCCTCACTGGTCAGAATGGCCATCATCAAAAAATCTACAAACAATAAATGCTATAGAGGGTGTGGAGAAAAGGGAACCCTCTTGCACTGTTGGTGGGAATGTAAAATGATACAGCCACCATGGAGAACTGTATGGAGGTTCCTTAAAAAACTAAAAATATAACTACCATATGACCCAGCAATTCCACTACAGGGCATATACCCTGAGAAAACCATAATTCAAAAAGAGTAATGTACCATAATGTTCATTGCAGCTCTATTTAAAATAGCCAGGACATGGAAGCAACCTAAGTGTCCATCAACAGATGAATGGATAAAGAAGGTTTGGCACATATATACAATGGAATATTACTCAGCCATAAAAAGAAATGAAATTAAGTTTTTTGTAGTGAGGTACATGGACCTAGACACTGTCATACAGAGTGAAGTAAGTCAGAAAGAGAACAACATATACCGTATGCTAACAAATATATATGGAATCTGAAAAAAACCAAAAAGTTTCTGAAGAACCTAGGGGCAACACAGGAATAAAGACACAGACATAGAGAATGGACTTGAGGACATGGGAAAGGGGAAGGGGAAGCTGGGATGATGTGAGAGAGTGGCATGGACATATATATACACTACAAAATGTAAAATAGATAGCTAGTGGGAAGCAGCTGCATAGCACAGGGAGCACAACTTGGTGTTTTGTGTTCACCCCGAGGGCTGGGTTAGGGAGGGGGATGCAAGAGGGAGGGGATATGTGGATATATGTATATGTATAGCTGATTCACTTTATTATACAGCAGAAAATAACACAACAATGTAAAGCAATTATACTCCAATAAAGATGTTTTAAAAAAAGACAATAAAATGTTAACAACCGAAATAAGGGGAAAAAGTCAGCATTACATAAATAAAGGATACATTAATAATGTAACTTCAAAAGGCTGTCAGTTAATCCTTTCTGACGTAGATGTGCTATAAAATACTAGTGATCTAAAGAATGCTTTTTCTAGTTCCATCCTTGGTTTTTTTCTACTTTAACCAGATGTCTTTCTGACTCAATTGGATCAGACATTTTCTTGTTTCCAGGTAACATGATTCATCAACATTCTGCACCTACATTTGAATGGGATTATGACTGGGTGGAAAAAGTGCAAAAAATCAGCCTCGCCTTAGTGGTACTGATTCACAGACCAAAAAGAACAAAATAAAACAAAAAACAAAAAGAGATTGTTATTGCCTGCATGGAAAGTGAATACCTCCTAGAGAGGCTGAACTTCACTCCCGTCATCAAACATAATTTAGGATACCAAAACAGTTGTTACTAAGAATGCTCCCTGTTCTAGAATTTTGGAAAATAAGATCTGAATTCTCAAATTGGATCCTGAACTATTGTTTTGATATCCCAAATCATGTTTGGTAGTAGGAAGAGAGAATTTCAGTCTCACTCCATGGTGTAAATGAAATTAATCCAAAATTGTGTTTGGAAGGCAACTTTTTGAAAGCGCTGAACTGTGCATTTATTTCTATTTGCTGTGAGCCAGGTACCCAGGCAGTCATTCCACATTATACACCAGGGAAAGAAGTAGAGAAAATGCCTCTTTGAAAATATGGAAGCTAGGACATGCCAGACCAAAAGAGAACATGGTAATAGGGAGATCATCACAGTGGCCAAAAATGCAGGCATGCAAACAAAGCTCTTCAAGCTGTGGTCCTAGATGTTGTAGGTGAGTTAAGATGAAAGAAAAACAAAAAGTGGAGGTGGTGAGAACCTGAGGGTCCCCTCTTCCCTTGATCCTGTCGTCCACTCACATGTATACAGCTTCTATTTTCTCCTTACCCAAAACAGCTATGAGAAGTCAAATTGGCGAGGAACCTGGGCTAATAAGACAGAAGGAGTACCTGATTTAGGCATCCAAGAATTTTCCTTGGGTTCCATGTAAAAAGGAAGATATCCAGGAGCTGCCTTCCCCCAACACTGTTAAAGGGTCCTAAAGGTTGCTGAAGGTGCTGACTGCTGAGCTTACTAGGGAGGTCATGGCTGGATTTGAGTGATGTGAGAGCTAGGTCAGCAAGACCAGAAGTTAGGAGTATGCCCAAGGCCAGTGATGCTAACTGGTCCCTTGGCAAGTGACAGATGGCTAAAGGAAATCTGACAAACCAAGCCATCTGAAAGAGACTGAGTCAATTAGTGGAATTAACTCAGTTTACTGAGTTTACAGAGTTTACTCAGTTTACAGAGTTAATTTCTCTGCTTCATATTTAGGGGAATGGGTACCTGGTATGGAGTACAGATAAGTAAATGGACATTTGAAGTGACATGTCCTTGTATGTGTCAGTGTAGTGTGTATATTTGTCATCACACTACTTTTCAAAGAAAGGCTGGCCCATATTTTCCTTGGAATAAAATTACAAATTCTAGATCATCTGTGTACCACTTGAGGATGTGAAAGAGTTGGTAAAGATGAGACAGATGAAAATAATTCTAATAACTTGTGTGGATAAAATAAAATGTGTGAATAATAAATTTAATTTCTAGTACTTTGGACTAAAAGTTATGTTATGAATCAGCTCAAACAACTTACAAGGCCACTAACAGTTTTACTAACAGAAAAAGATCAGGTCTTTGAGATAATTTTAAGTAAGACTGAAGGCAAAAAGTTGTATCTTAATGTTCTCAGACTATATTATCTTTTAACCAGTCAGTGGGAGAACATAATGGGATAATTATTTTGTCAAAAATAGGACATGACTATTTGGGTGAAAAACAAAAAGAACAAAAAGAAAAATGTTTGGGGAAACATTCAAGGGTTAGTTTTTCTCATTTGTAAAGATAAGAACTGTGCTTTTCTGTATTCATGTAGAAGTGTTTCATGCCTATTGTTGACAGGGAGGAAAATATATCTGGGATTTTAATTCTTTAGAAGACCAAAATAACTTTTCTTAAAAATAATTATGGTGGTATTCAGATCCCAGAATCTGAGATGCTGGGCTTACATGTGTTATCTTTCATGCAAACTGTTTAATTCACTAACCAAATAATTATTTCCCTTCCTAGAATATTTTATATCTAAAAATTCATGCTGATAAGTGATACTCTAGCATAATTGGGAGGTATATACAGGAAAAATTAAATCATAAGGACATAGCCTTACTTTCCATGTTTCCGTGTGTGTGTGGGTCTGTATGTGCATGTGTGTGTGTTTTGTGGAAATAAATAAAGGTCAAACAGTAAATCCATACAGAACTTTCTAGTTGTTCCCTCCCCATAAGTTTTGACTTTCCTAAACTCCTGAGTGATGTATGAAGACTGAATGTTCAAAATAATTATATATTTTGCTACAAGTACGGCAGTATACAAAAGGGAAAAACAATAGTATCAGGAAATTAAGCCATGATCTATTAAGCTATGTCTATTTGTAAAGAAAGAACTTGCCAGTGTAACTTAACAAAGTTTAGCATTTCTAATTGAAAGAGCAATTTTACAAATAAAGATGTGTGCAGAGGCAAAGGATAAAATGCTACTTCAGTACGTTGTCCCAGCTTCCCTGTTGTAGTCAATATTTTGTAGAAACTTGTCATATTTGTTTCCTTTCACAATTGTTATGAAAAATTAGAAGAGGCCCCTACAGCACCACAAACGAATAAAGTCAGGCTGAATAAAGATGAAAAGAACGTTTCATCATTTTGAAGGGTTTGTAACATACTCTTCAACTCTTACATCTAAAAGAAAGCTGCTTTGACACTGACCAGTATTTTTTTCAGACTTGATGCCTGAAGAGAAACATAAACAATTTTTTTAATTCCAAGTTTTATGTTTTCTTTCTTTTTTTGTTTTTGCTTTTGGTTTTAGGCATAAAGCTAGCAGGCAGTTATGGTATGAAGAGAAAACAAAACTTAGCATAAGATGGCATTAGATTTCAAATCTAATATTGTCAATTACCAGCTGTTGAACCTTGAGACAATTATGTGATGCAATCCTGCAAGCTGTGCTTCAGTTTTCTCATACTTAAGGGAAAATATAATATATGTCTTTGAGTTGAAGTAGTGCTAAATGTAATCATACATATAAAGCATATGAACAGCACTCTCAAAGAGTGGCTATTCTACATACAAATACACAGTGCGTTTTTCTCATTAATCTCCACCTCAGAATAGAAAAGCGATTGTCTCCTTTTCTCTGCATCAGAATTCTGGGAGAGTTTTAAAATAATTCAGATGCTTGGAGCCAAAATCTGATGATTTGATATATTGATTCAGTTGGTGTTTGGGTTGTTGGCCTGTACTACACACACACTGTGGTGAACACACCTATGTAATGTGCATCCACATCTAGACTCAGTGCGTTACCAGGACCCCAGAAGCTCCATCTGTGCACCCTTCCAGGCACATCCTCCAAGGACAACCATTATACAGACGTCTAACAACAGAGATTAGTTTTGCCCCTTTTTGTATCTGGCAACCATCGTTCAACATTATGTTTGTGAGAGTCATCCATGTGGTTGTGTATAAATGTAGATAATTGTATCTAATTAAGCTAATTGTATATAATACTAATCCATTCTCTAAATATATCACAACTACTGTATTCATTCTCCTCTTGAGGATCATATGGGTAATTTGTAGATTTGGGCTAATAAGAATAGGGCTGCTATTCCATTAAAGTATATGACCCTTTATGAACATGTATCTGTTGTATATTTTCCTAGGAATGGAATTGCCGAGTATATGGTATTCATAAGGTCAGACTTAGTAGAAACTAATTATTTTCCAAATTGGCTGTTTCAGTTTACCTTCTCACCAACACTATAGGAGAAGGCCAAGGACTCCCCATTTTTTGCTAACACTTGCATTTTCCATAGTTTTTAATTTTAGCCATTGTGTTGGGATCATAGCGATATTCATATTGCAGTTTTAATTTGCATTCTTGATTTATAAAACTGAGCAACTTTCATGGTTTGGATGCTTTCTTTTTTTCTCAAATTTATTTATTTATTTTTTTTATATTTGGCTGTGTTGGGTCTTCGTTTCTGTGCGAGGGCTTTCTCTAGTTGCGGCAGGCGGGGGCCACTCTTCATCGTGGTGCGCGGGCCTCTCATTATCGTGGCCTCTCTTGTTGCAGAGCATAGGCTCCAGACTCGCAGGCTCAGTAGTTGTGGCTCACGGGCCTAGTTGCTCTGCAGCATGTGGGATCTTCCCAGACCAGGGCTTGAACCCCTGT
This sequence comes from Orcinus orca, assembly GCF_937001465.1. NCBI lineage: Eukaryota > Metazoa > Chordata > Mammalia > Artiodactyla > Delphinidae > Orcinus > Orcinus orca. Next base: position 174,201,603 of record NC_064561.1, on the reverse strand, counting down.
CCCCTGCATTGGCAGGCAGATTCTCAACCACTGCGCCACCAGGGAAGCCCGGTTTGGATGCTTTTTAAGCAGTGTTTATTGAAGTCTGTTTGCTCAATTTTCCATTGTTTGGGTTTTTTTTTTCTTATTAACATTATATAGTCTGAGATTGAAGCATTTGCTTGTTTTTGTCAGATACCTGTATTATAAATAACTTCTCCTCCTCTAAGGAATGCCTTTGTAATCTCAACACGCTGTATATTGATACAGATTTTCTTAATTTTAATATATTAAGTTAGATTTATCATTTTTCCTTGGTGTTAGTGACTTTGTGTACTCTTTAATAAATATCTGCCAACTCTAAGATAATAGATTTTATGTGTTTTCTTCTCAAATTTCTACCATTTTCCTTGAAATTAGATTTGAAATCTATCAGGAATTGATTTTTTTGTCTGCTTGTTTGTTTCTGGATACTCTATTCTGTTGCATTGGACACTAGACTTATATAATATTACTGCTCTAATTGTTCTAGCTATTTAAAAGTCAATATCTGATTGTGTAGTAACTCCCAAATTTATTTCATTTTTCTTCAGTTGCATTGCTTATTTGTGGCTCTCTGCTTTTCCATATGGATTAGAGGATAAGTTTATTAATTTCTACCAAAAAAAATTTCTGGTATTTTGATTTGGACAGTGTGAAATGTATAGATTATTTTAAAGAGAATTGATATTCTTACAATATCTAGTCTTCTAACCCATCAAATGGTATATCCCTCCATTTATTTAAGTATTCTATAATTTCCCTCAATAACAATAATTAATTATTAATTTTATATTTAATTAGATTTTTTCATAAGTATTTGCAGATTTTAGCATGTTTATTGAGATAAAATTCACTTACAATAAAATGTATCCTTTTAAAGTGTGCAATTATACAGAATTGTATAACCATCAATCATGACAATGAAATTTACAATATTTTCATTACCTGAAAATGAAACCCTGTACTCATTAGCAGTCACTCTATTAAAGCCCTAGACAACCACTAATCTACTTTCAGTCTATAGAGGTCTGCCTATCCTGAACATTTAATATAAATGAAATCATACAATAGATGATCTTTTGCAACAAGCTTCTTTTACTTAGCATGTTTTCCAGATTCACCCATGTGGTGGTATGTGTCAGTACTAAATTCTTTTTATTGATGAAGTTATTCTATTTTGTGGACACCACACTTTATTTGTCCATTCATTGGTTGATGGTCTTTTGAGTTGTTTCCACTTTTTGGCTAAGATGAATTATGCTGCTACAAACATTCCTGTAAAAGGTTTTGCATAGCAAAATGTTTTACTTCTCTTGGATATATACCTATGAATGAAATTGTTGGTTTTCATGGTACTTCTACTCAATCTATTGAAGGACTGACAGTTTATCAAAGTGGCTGAACCACTTGACATTTCTACTATCAATAAATAAAAGTTCCAATTTTGCCATATTCTTACCAAAATTTATTATCTTTTGATTATAGCCATTCTAATGGGTGTGAAATGGTATTTCACTGTGGTTTTGATTTACATTTCCCTAATTACTTATTTTGTTGAACATATTTTATTGTTATTTGCCATTTATATATATACTTTTATAGAATCTATTCAGTTCATTTGCCCATTCTTATATTAGGTTATTTTTTTTCACTATTAAATAGTAAGAATTTTTATACATTTAAGATACAAGTCCTTTATCAAATACATAGTTTGCAAATGTTTTCTCTAATTCTGTGTGCTGCCTTTTCACTTTCTTGATTGTATCCTGTGAAGTGTAAAGAATTTTAACTTGGCTAGGTCCGATTTATCTATTTTTTTTTCTTTTGTCAGTTGTGCTTTTTGTATCATATCTAAGAATGTGTCGTTTAATCCAAGAAAATGAAGATTTATGCCTCTGGTTTTTCTGAGAGTTTTATAGTTTTACATCTTAAATTTATATCTCTAATTCATTTGGAATTATATTTTTATATTGTGTGATTTTTTTTTTATATTTTTATATTGTGTGGGCCCAACTTCATAAGTTTGAATTACTCTTCTGAAACAAATATGGGTGAAGTAGTTTACTTGGAATATAATCCCAAAGCAGGAAAAGGGAATATCTTGAAAATAAGTCAGGAAAGGGAAACAAGCCATTTTGTATTAAGCAGTGCCCTCCAGAGAAATATAACCAAAGGTTGTAGATATAGATGTAGATATAGATATAGCTAGATATAGTTAATAGGTATTTAACTATATAGTTAAATATAGTTAAATATATTTTAAGTTAAGAAATAGTTAAAAGATATTTATTATAAGATAATGGCTTATATTTATTATAAGTTAATGGCTCATATGATTATGGAGGCTGAGAAGTTTCACCAACTTCTCTCTGCAAGCTGGAAACCCGGGAAAGCAGGTGGTATATTTGGAAGACCTGAGGGCAGGAGAGACAAAGGTCAGATTTCAATCTAGGTATAAAGGCCTGAGAAACAGGGATACCGAAGGCAGAAGATCAGCCTCCCAGCTGAGCAGTCAGAGAATGAATTCAGCTTTCCTCTGCCTTTTCATTCTATTCAGTCAGCAAGAGATTGTATCATGCCCACCTACATGGGGGAGAGCCACCTGCTTTATTCAGTCTACTAATAAAAGTGTTAATCTCTTCCAGGAACACCTCCACAGACACACCCAGAAATAATGTTTAACGAGATATTTAGACAGCCCATGAACCAACCAAGTGGACACATAAAATTAATTTTCACAGGCTTCATTACTATAATTGTTGGTGTTATGGACAATCAGGATTAATAATACTGAATTTCTAAAGTTGTGCACTTCAATATAGTATCCAGGAGATATATGCAACTATTCACATTTAAAATAAAATTATTTTGGGCTTCCCTGGTGGCGCAGTGGTTGAGAGTCCGCCTGAGGATGCAGGGGACACGGGTTCGTGCCCCTGTCCGGGAGGATCCCACGTGCTGCGGAGCAGCTGGGCCTGTGAGGCATGGCCGCTGAGCCTGCGCGTCCGGAGCCTGTGCTCCGCAAAGGGAGAGGCCACAACAGTGGGAGGCCCGCGTGCTGCAAAATATATATATATATATATATATATATATATATATATATATATATATATATTTTATTCCTGAAGGGTTTGAGCTCTTGTTTGTTTTCTTCTTATTAGGCCATGTTATCAAGGGGCTCTCCCCCATCAGTCCACTGAGGTCGAGACATTCTCTTCCTTGCCTCCATTGTGTTGGACCTGGGATTGTCCCTAGAGATGACAAGCAGAGAAGCCGAAAGTGACAACGTGGTGATGCTAGATTTAATTTGGGGGAAACATTTACTGTTCCCCCCAATAGACATGCTCCCACACAACCCCCAAGCACCAGAACCATAGCCAGAGGACCTGAAGCACATATAACACAAGTGGGTAACGGAGTGATGATGAGCAGGTCTAATCCCTTTTCCACACTTTGGATACTGGAGCTACCTATTTTAGGTATTGGTAAACAGAATTATATATTAGTTTTTTGGTCACAGTATCGGAAAAGGTGGAGCTCCAACAATTATAGTGTGTTGCCCCAAACTGTTATCTTTGATAAGCATTAAGTAAACATTTCCGTTATTCTTTCAGCTGGGTTCCTTCCAGTGGACACCTACCAATGACCCCTGTATTCCACTGATTCAGAGTTGCCACTGGGAGCATAAAATCTCCTATGTTTCTGACTTGTGCATGTGTATGACTGTCCAGATACCTATGGCTTTGGAGATAGCTCTTGGTCAGTAAAACAAAGCTCTCCATGATTAATATTGGAAACTAGCCAAGTAAATAGAATTTTCCAGGAGACCTGCCCTGAAAAGTGGTGGACCAAGGGCTCATGGCATAGTGCATCAAAATTGTTTTCATAGTATATATTCATTTGGTCTCCTCCTTTGACTATAAGCTTCATGAACTGTCTTTATCATGCTCAGTATTCTACCCAGCAAGTACTATAAAGCTTGGCAAATAGTAAATCCTCAATGAAGATGCAGTGAATGTATGACTGAATGAATTTATTCATTTTGTGAATAAGCATGTGAATTCCCTTGGAAAAACATCACATTATTAAGATTATTAAATGATCAGTTGTAACCTCTCCTAAGGTAAATATTAATTTTATTAAGTGAAAAGTTATGTGAAGCATTTCATTAGTTTATCCCCAGTGACACTTTTCATCCTGTCAGTAGAATGGAAAGAGCATCAATATGGGAGTCTGATGAAATGGAGCTTAAGCATTAGCCTTGAGATTTATTACTCAGAATCTGTTTCTCTTCTCACAAATTATATTTCATGGTGCTGATTGAAAAGTGAAGTACTTAACATGGTATAGTCACCAAAATTATACCTATTATTAATAGTAACATTTAGATGTTTTCCACATAATCAAGCAGTACTTTAGGATAAATTACTTTATATCTTTAACTATAGATATATGAGCTTACGATAATGACTCTGACTAGAGGATTTGGAATAGTTCCACACTAAAAGACTTGGTGTCTCATAACGTAAGCTATATTTTAAACCAAAACTCACAGTTTTCAAGCTATTATCTAAACTACTGTTTAGATAGTCAAATTCATATCTAAATTAGTAACAGACTGGAAAAGAAAATGTCATAAAATAAGTAGTTTTAACATTTCACACACACACACACATACACACACACACAAAGAATTACTGTGATAGAAATAGTTCAATTAGGCAAATTTACTGAAATATGCAAGTCACAATCCTGCTTGATTTGGTCGTTAATTTCATATCACTAGTTAAAATACTAAATATTCTCAGTTCATTAAATCTTAATTTTAGGCCCATACAGAATTACTTTCTAAAAGACTTACCAATGATCTCTATTTTTGGCTCTTTGATAGACACATTGAATTTCCAGTTCAGTGTATATATAATTTTTGGAGTGTCACACAAAGACCCTAATTCATTCACCTTTAATTCAAGGATGTAAAGTTTAGCTATAGTACCAAGCGACTGGAATTTATGATGTGAAATGGATTAGTTGCATCTCATCTTGAAATGGCATTGAACTATATTCACCCTTACAAACATCTTCACTTGCTCACAAATATGAACCAGTCACATATCTCTTCTTTGACAACAAGGGAGAATGAAATACAGCAATAATTGTAATGTGCATGCAGCATCTGTTGCCTTTTCTCAGAGGTTTCTTTCTCATAACCTTTTCTCATAAGCTTCTAGAATTTTAGAGTTTGATTATCCCCAGTATATTTCTACTCATTTTTCATCTTTCATTAATGGCTACTTGTTCTTAAATAATATACCTCTATTATAATTATTACTTACCTAAGAATGGACATAAAGTGATTTCCTGTAATATTGCCCATCTATGATAATATAATTTTATAAATGTATAAGTATTTTGAAAGATGGTTCTTTAGAAATGGAATTTCTGATTGAAATTGTTCATGCATTTATAATTTTAATACAAAAGTCCAAATTTTCTTAGAAAAAGAAAAGACTTTATTCATGTATACATTCACCAACAGATGAAATTCTCATTTCCCCAAAACCTTTCCAACACTAGACACTGATGAACTCACTTAAAATGTTAGTAATATGATAGGTTTAAAACATAATATAAAATACTTTTAATTTAGCTGATTAATGCTGAGCTTTAGTAGATTTTTCTAATATTTTTGGTGGTCATTGGGACCATTTACTGAAAAACCAGTTTTTATGGCATTTTTACAGATGGTAAATTATAGCATATTTACTTTTCCAGCACCTGGAATGTATCTCCATCTATGTCCTTTGCTGGCTCTTACTTAATTCAGATTCTTCTCATTATTTCCTATACGCTTTGCCTGTCTCTTCCGCCTTTTCTATGGTGTCCTGAATGCTATTGTCTCAAATTAGGAATTATAGTGAAATGGTAATGTAAAATTTTATCTCTAAAAACTCCTCTTTCCTCCCGATTTCCAATGAAATGATCAAAAGATGCTGTTGATATACCAGAAATGTCAACATTTTGACCAAATATAGTACAAGAAGAATCATATTAATGAAAGAGTAGCCACACAGTTCTTTTATTTTTCTCTGAAAATTCAACATGACACTGACACATATAAAGAAAATTAATATAGAATCTCTGAGGGGTCCTGGATGGGTAGCAAGGTGAGGTGCTAGAGCAGTTGGAGAGAACTTTATTTTCTCTAATGCCACTGGGTGCCCCCCTCACACATAACTTCCTTCATTTTCAGCATCCCCCAACAGAATGCTAAGTTGGTTACAACTGATGAACCTACATTAAGACACAATTGTTGACATTAGTGTTCACTCTAGGTGTTGTATGTACTGTAGGTTTAGACAAATGTAAAATGACAAGTATTGACCATTATAGTATCCTACAGAATAGCTGCACTGGTCTAAAAATCCTCTGTGCTCCACACATTCACTCCTGCCCCCAACCCCCTAATCTTTAGCAACCACTGATCTTTCTACCATCTCCATAGTTTTGTTTTTTCCAGAATATCATATAATTGGAATCACACAGTTTGTAGCCTTTTCAGATTGGCTTCTTTCACTAAATAATATGATTTAAGGACTCTCAATATCTTCATGGCTTGGCAGTGCATGTCTTTTTAGGACTGAAGAATATATTTTCTGGATGTACCACAGATTATTTATCCATTTCCCTACTGAAGTACATCTTAGCTGCTTCTAAGTTATGAATAAAGCTGCTAAATATCTGTGTGAACATTTGTGGACATAAGTTTTCAACTCCTTAAGGTAAATACCAAATTGCTGAATCCTATGCTAAGAGTGTGTTTAGTTTTGTAAGAAGCTGCCACAATGTCTTCTAAAGTGGCTGTACCATTTTGCATTCCCACCAGCAATGAATGAGAGTTCCTGTTTCTCCACATACCTCCCAGGATTTGGTGTTGTCAGTGTTCCATATCTGGCCATTCTAAGAGGTGTGTAGTTATATCTCATTGTTGTTTTAATTTACACTTCTCTCATGACATATGATATGGAGCTTGTTTTCATGTGCTTATCTGCCGACTGTATATCTTCTTTGGTGAGGTGTCTATTAAAGTCTTTGGCCCATTTTTCAATCAGGTTATTCTTTTTATTGTTGAGTTTTGTGTGTTCTTTGTGTATTTTGGATAACAGTCCTTTATCAGATGTGTTTTTGCAAATATTTTCTCCCAGTCTGTGGCTTATTATGTCATCCTCTTGATTATTTTTTAATGTAAGTAATAAAATAGATTGGAAACACTTCCCCAGGCCATTATCATCATTGTGTAACATGTAGAATTTCTGGACAATTCAAGAACAGAAGAAAAATTAAGCAAACTATTATAAAGTAATAACAAAATGATGTCTTACGTCAATGAATGCATGCATTTATAACTGGGAGAAATATAATAAGCCACAACAGGAACTGCTTTGCATTTCAGTGTGCTCTCTACGTGAAGAAGTTTGCTCTTTGTCATTAGGATATTTATTGGTTAGCATGAATTTTAAGTAACAGTGACATGAATTATTTTACAGTTGAGAAAAATCATTCAGTTTTAGAAACTAGATTGAAACAAGAAAATAAATGGAAGCAGATGGGAAAGTCGGAAGAGGAGAGCATCCACATAATTAACTTGAGTTTTAATCATGGCCTAAATGAAGGCAGTAAATGTGGGGATGATTAAAAAATAGATAAACTTAAGAAATAGTGAGACATTTGTAGCAAAGGATTTTGATTATTGGTAAATAAAAATGAGGGAGAAAAAGAAAAGGGAGGAAAGAAAGAAAGAAAGAAAGAAAGAGAGAGAGAGAAAGAAAGAGAGAGAAATAAGGAGAAAGGGAGGGAGGGAAAGAGGGAGGGAGGAAGAAAGAAAGAAACTTCCCCAGTATTTTTTTCAGGTATTTGAGAAAATGGTATTTTGAGTTGTAGAGATAAGATGGGAGAAAGAAAACAATTTAAATGACACTGATAAGTTAAATGTGGACATACTGAGTTTGATATTCTTGTGTAACGTCACAAAACAAATGTTAGTGAGTAGCTATATATAATGGTCTGGAGTTCAAAAGAATTGTCTGAGCTGTGTATGGAGATATGGGAAGAATAGATATAATATTAGAAGAATAGATAATATTAATACCCGCAAAGAACAATTGCTAGATAACAAGCACACTGTTCTAAGTTTTATATACATATGTATATATATATATATATATAAAATAGATATTTTATATATACAAGTTGTATATATATATATGTTTTATATATATATACAAATCTCCATGAGAACTGGATGGGATAGAATAATATATTATTGGATTTTCACATGTCAGAGCATAAAACAGAGACACAAAGGGTTAAGTGACTTGCCCAAGGTCACAAATCTTGTAATTAGTGGTGTAGAAGTTTGAACCCAGGCAATCTGAGGCAGGGCCTAGGCTCTGAAACACAGCATTACTTAATGCTCCTTAAGAAATAGTAATTGAAATAATGAGAATAGGTGATATCAACCAGGAATAACCTGTAAAATGAAAATAAAATGGTCTGAGAATTAAACCTTATGGAAAAATCAACAGTAAAAGAGCCAAACTCATAAGAGCAAGTACAGTGGTAGTTATCATGGTTAGGGGAGATGGGAATAAGGAGATATTGGTCAAAGGGTACAAACTTCCAGTTATAAGATAAATGGGTTCTGGGGATCTAGTGTACAGCATGGAGACTATAGTTAACAGTACCATATTGTATACTAGAAAGTTGCTAGGAGAGTGTATCTTAAATGTTTTCAACACCAGAAAAAGAATAAAATAAAATAAAGCTATTAATTATGCAAGGTGATGAATGTGTTAACTAACCTTATTCAGGTAATCATTTCTTGATATGTATGTGTATCAAATCATCACACCATACACCTTATAATGCTACACAATGTTACATGTAAATTATATTTCAACAAAGCTGGAAAAAATATTGGCAAAGAAAAAGGAGACTGGGAAGGAAACAGAAATAGACCCATCAGAAAGACAGGATAACCATGGAGGGGAAGGCCAGAGTATTTAAGAGAACTGAGCTTCTCAAGAACAAGAGAAGGGTGGGAGACTTCACTGGTGGCACACTGGTTAAGAATCTGCCTACCAATGCAGGTGTCACAGGTTCACTCCCTGGTCCGGGAAGATCCCACATGCTGTGGAGAAACTAAGCCCATGTGCCACAACTACAGAACCTGCACTCTAGAGCCCGTGAGCCACAACTACTGAGCCCACACGCCTAGAGCCCATGCTCCACACCAAGAGAAGCCACCGCAATGAAAAGCCCATGCACTGCAACGAAGAGTAACCCCTGCTCACCACAACTACAGAAAGCCTCCGCGCAGCAACAAAGACCCAATGCAGCCAAAAATAAGTAAATAAAATGAATAAATAAATTTAAAAAAAGAGAAGGTTGGGCTGATAGTGTAAAAGCCACCCAACATGACATGGAATATAGGAATAAAAAATATTGACTGTGCTTAGCAATTAAGAAGTTCACTGGTGATCTTGCTGTTAGAACTGTAACAAGGTACAGTGTTGAATAGTTTGGAAGGCATAAGGAAGAAACACTAGAAAAGAACTAAGGAGAAGTGGTGGCTTGTCTTTACATGAATTTCAGGTATGTTCTTAAAGATATCAATTAAACTTTTCAAGTTCTGGAAAAGAAAATTTTATTGTAAAATGAGTGCAATCCCCATTGTTCTAATAATCTATATAATTACATTCCTAAAAAGAATCGACTTCATTATTGGTATTATGAGTTAAAATATAGCTTCACTAAAACATACTAGGGCATGAGGGATAGGGGTTGAGGGAAAATGATTTCTAACTTTGCATCATTAGGAAACACAAACCTGTTGGTACTTTAAGAAAAAAAAGTGACCCATTTATTTTGCTGTCTCCAAATTTTACGGTAAATAGCCTGTACAGAAACAACAGATGCCCCTTTTAACTCCATGTATACTTTGAAAGACAAAAGCTAAGAGAATTATAGCTTGTACTTTTAAAGGATAATAAAATAACACATTCATGTAAATGAAATTTGAGTGATCAGAAACAAACATTGGAATTTAGCATTTAATGATATTTTTTGCAGCAGCAGTGTTGCATCTCAAAGGCAAATGAACCTAGATACATGAAAAATATTCTGGCATCATTAAAACATAAATGGTTTTTGAATGTCTGTAGCTTTTATTGTTTCTTTGTCAAAGCAATATGTTGACAGACCGACATTTTGTATCTATGTTGCAGTAACTTTGGGACCAGGAGGTATGAACTTCACACAACGTTCTAAATGAATTTCATAAACACAGATCCTAGGGGCAGAGAGGATCCAAAGCAGCCCTTAATCTATAAGTCAATTTTGCTGTTCTCATAAATATATGTTTCTCATGGAAACACCAGTAGCCTAAAAAGTATCTTTCCTAAAAGAATTCTATACCAAAAGCTTTTGAAATTGAACACAATGAAAAACTCAGAATTATATTAAAGATAAATTTGATTTAATTTAGCAAACATCCATTGCACAGTATCAGCTACCAAGTGCTGTTCCAGGTTCCTGCCTTTAGTTCAGAACCAAGAGGAATAATCAGACAGGGAGCAATTGAATATAAAATGATGAGACAAAAAAATAATAGAGGTATATACAATTTGCTATAGAATGTTAATCAGTTTCCTTATGGAAAGTTGCTGGGAAATTTCTCCAAAAATTATGTGATTTTACAGTGCACATAAAAACTTTATCTGTACTATGTGCCTTCAAGAACAACTTTCTTGGCTTAGCAGTTGGTAATGAAAATTTGTTGCACTGATTTGCAGTTTGGGTCCCAGAGTAATTTTTAAGAGCTTTTGAAGATGATTTTCCCACTTCCAGAAGACCCTGCATGGACAGCAGTAGCTGCTATAGCCAGTACTCCAAACTCTGTAGAAATGAGTTTACCAACTTCTATCTGTAACTCTGAATTAGACCCAGATTTTCTCAAGTGCATCAAGATGTGTAATATTATACACACTGCAACGAACTACAATAGTCCCCGCTTATCCTCTGTTTTGTTTTCTGAAGTTTCTGTTACCCACTGCCAACTGAGGTCCGGAAATATTAAATGAAAAATTCCAGAAATAAACAACTCGTTTATAATTGTGTGTAATTCTGAGTAGCATAATGAAATTTCAAACCCTCCCACTCAATCCCACCCTGGATGTGAATCCCACCAGTTAGTCACTTAGTAGCAGCATGGTTATCAGATCCACTGTTGTGGTATCACAGTGTTTCTGTTCAAGTACCTTTATTTTACTTAATAATGGCCCTAAAGTTCAAGAGCAATAATCACAATGAAAATTTGGGTATGCCAAAGAGAAGCCAAAAAGTGCCTCCTTTAAGTGAAAAGGTGAAAGTTCTCAGTAAGAAAAAAATCCTACTATGCTGAGGTTACTAAGTGCTATGGTAAGAACAAATCTTTTTTTTTTTTTATTGGAGTATAGTTGATTTACAATGTTGTGTTAGTTTCTGCTGTACAGCAAAGTGAATCAGTTATACAGATACATATATCCACTCTTTTTTAGATTCTTTTCCTATATAGGTCATTACAGAGTACTGAGTAGAGTTCCCTGTGCTATACAGTAGGCCCTTATTAGTTATCTATTTTATATATAGTAGTGTGTATATGTCAATCCCAATCCCCCAACTTATCCGTCACCAGCTCAGCTTTCCCCTCTGGCAACTGTAAGATTGTTTTCTACATTGCGACTTTATTTGTCTTTTGTAAATAAGCTCATTTGTACCATTTTTTTAGATTCCACATATAAGTGATAACATATATGTCTCTTTCTCTGTGTGACTTACTTCACTCAGTATGACAATCTCAGGTCCATCTGTGTTGCTGAAAATGGCATTATTTAGTTCTTTTTTATGACTGAGTAATATTCCATTGTATATATGTACCACATCTTCTTTATCCATTCCTCTGTCTATGGACCTTGAGGTTGCTTCCATGTCCTGGCTATTGTAAATACTGCTGCAATGAACACTTGGCTGCATTTGTTGTTTTGAATTATTGTTTTCCCTGGATATATGCCCAGGAGTGGGATTGCTGGGTCATAGGGTAATTCTATTTTTAGTTTTTTAAGGAACCTCCATACTGTTATCCATAGTGGCTGCACCAATTTACATTCCTACCAATGGTACAAGAGGGTTCCCTTTTCTCCACACCCTCGCCAGCATTTATTTTGCGTAGATTTTTTGAAGATGGCCATTCTGACAGGTGTGAGGTGATACCTCATTGTAGTTTTGATTTTCATTTCTCTAACAGATAGTGATGCTGAGCATCTTTTCATGTGCTTTTTGGCCATCTGTATGTCTTCTTTGGAGAAATGTCTATTTAGATCTTCCACCCATTTTTTGATTGAGTTGATTTTTTAAAATTTTATTTTATTTATTTTTTATACAGCAGGTTCTTCTTCATTACCTATTTTATACATATTAGTGTATGTATGTCAATCCCAATCTCCCAATTCATCACACCACCACCACCCCAACCCCCTGCTTTACCCCCTTGGTGTCCATATGTTTGTTCTCTACATCTGTGTCTCTATTTCTGCCTTGCAGAAAATTGGGTTGTTTGCTTTTTTCATATAGAGCTGCATGAGCTGTTTGTATATTTTGGAAATCTGTCCCTTGTTGGTTGCTTCTTTTGCAAATATTTTCTCCTATTCTGTGGGTTGTCTTTTCATTTTGTTTATGGTAAGAACAAATTTTCTATGTATGAAATTGTGAAGAAGAAAAAAGAAATTTGTGCTAGTTTTGATGTCAACCTCAAGCTGCAAAAATTACATCCACGGTGTGCAATAAGTGCTTAGTTAAGATGGAAAAGGCTTTAAATTTGTATAATCAGATCTTCTGAGAGAGAGACAGAGAGATCACATTCACATAAATTTTATTACAGCTTATTGTTATAATTGTTCTATTTTATTATGATTTATTATAGTTAAACTCTTACTGTGCCTAATTTATAAATTATACCTAACCATACACACATATATATATATATATATATAGGAGAAAACATAGTGTATATAGGGTTTGGTATTATCCACAGTGTCAGGCATACACTGGGTGGCTGGGAATATATCCCTCTTGGATAAGGTGCGGAACCACTGCATCAGCGTCATCCCTGAGTGATTTAACTTTCAATATAATCCTATAGAATTGTTTGTTTTCCTAAATTATTCATTACAAAGTTTTATTTCCAAATGCTTATGCAATTCTAGTTATAAACGTTAGAATCATATCATATCATAAATACTATTATATCAAAAGATCCATCTGTAGATACATTCTAGAGAAACTAGTGTGTATTTTACTTTTAAGTAATGGTTAAAGGAAACCATATAATAAACTTGCTACATATTCAATACATATAAATTCTTGAGTAAGGTGGAGGGAGGGGAAGGCTGACAATAACTAGTTACCTTACGTGATTATCCTTATGGAATTATTGCACAGACTGAAAAAATAACTCATCATTTTTTGAAGTTACTTTTTGTGTGGAGATCCAGGATGCAAGCCTAACCACTAAGGAATAATATACTAGGACTTAATTGATTGTTTAACTGGGACCCTTGGTAATTTTCATTGTTCAACCATAATATTTAAATATGGACTTGGTCCCTAGATTACAAGTAACTCTTCTTCAACCCAGTGTGAAGTTAATACGAAGAAATTTTAACACAGTACTTGTGACAGCAGCTAGGCAAACTATCATGTTTATAAGCAAGTCATAAAAGCAATTCATGTAAGTTGCAAAGCAGCTTGTCATCACTGGATCTTGTATGCTGTGAGCAAAGAGTCCATAACAATGGGACTGAAAAGTTGCAAAGAACAAAAACAAAAAAACTAGACAACTGGAAGAAGAGAAAGACTTTAGAGAATGAAAGAGTAAACACATTTAGAGTTTGACAAACATGACTTGCTAAAAATGATTGCAGGCTTCCAAAAAACTAGGAAAATAAATTCATGGAGTGATAGCTGCTAAGCAGATAAAATTAAAAAATTAAAAATAAACAACAAACCATGTTTACATGTAGAAGAAATGACCACAAAGGATTATATGGTTGGTGAAAAGTGTGGGAGGAAATACTCTTTTCATCTTTGAAATTAAAGTGAAAGAGAAGGTTTAGCTTTAAACAGTCTAGATAAATTAAACCATTACCTGCACACTAAGTAAATTAAATCATGAACTTAATTGTTTATGAAGATAATTGCCATAAATTTATATTTTACTGTAGTTCAATGTAACATCTCTGTTACTTTTGAGTTTTTGTTCTGGAAAATTGGACAATGAATTGTAGAAAACAACATTTCCTGGAAAATAAAATACTAAGCCCCTGGAGAATGTAAAATGGAACTTCTGTGAAGTCTGAGTGGGTTCTGAGTTGTGAGTTTTCTGAGATAAGAATCTATTTTCTTTGTTTTTCTTCTTATCCCAGTAGTGCTATGACTTATGGAATTGTTAAGCAGATAATGAGGCTATCTTCACCTGCTAAGTTCTAATGTGTTCCCAGAAAAAAGCTATATACAGCTGGTCCCCCTTATCCTTGGGTTTGACATCCACGGTGTCAGCCAATGTCAGATCAACTATATTTGGGAAAAAAATTCCAGAAAGTTAAAAAAAAAAAAAACTTGAATTTGCCACATGCTGGCAACTATTTACATAGCATTTACATTGTATTAGGTATTATACATAATCTAGAGATGATTTAAAATATATGGGACGATGTGTGTAGGTTATATGCAAATAGAACATCATTTTATATAAGATACTTGAGCTTTTGTGGATTTTGGTATCCTCAGAGGTTCTAGAACCAATGAATGTCCAATGGGTCCCGAGGGACAACAGTATAGGTGTGCTTTGAGAATAAAGCTCTAACCAGAACTTCAAAAACGGCGCTAGTATGTCCCACAAACAAAGTTAAGAAAGGTTCTAAATCAAGAAATCTGAGACACAAGAATAAAGGTGCTACCAGAAAACTTGGAAACTAAGAAGTGCACCTCTAATCCTCCACTCTTACTTTATTTAACTTTATTTTTTAAGTATAAAGTGATAAATATGGTACAACTTTTATGTATGTTCTGAATTTCTTAGTAATATTACATGTTGTTAATCAAACAATATTATACTAAGAAAACTTGCAGATGGCTGTGTTGTTTATTCAAACTGTTGACATTTTAGAGCAAAATGCAGGAAGAGGAGGCTGCTTATTACATATCATACTATAATTACATATACATTACCAATATTTTATCAAAGAAATAAAAATGACCAGTTTTATGTTACTTATTCTCAATTCACACTGAGAGAATAAGTAAACTCATAGTCATCCAAACAGCAAATACATAAACATCATTTCACTAAAACTAGTATACCTGTTATATGCTAGGTAATGAGGCTACCATGGTGTAGCAAAAAAAATGTGTCAGGTAAATGTTATTATAAAAGTTATTATAATTACTGTTGTTTTAGTTAGTGGTGGTGATAGTAGTGTCAGGATCTTTATATCATGTGATTGTTTTTTCCTCCCTATGATTTGTTAATCCTCATCCAATATATTGTATTTTAGAAAATTAGGAGCAACATTCTGCATAAATCCTCATTAATCTTCTTAAGAGATCAGAGCACCTTTGGTAATCCCCATGATATAAAGCCATGGAACAGGTTGATGGGCATGAATTTCATTCCTCTTCCCCTCCCAGGCATTAACAATGTCTCATGGTAGATAGATTGACCAGGTCCTTTTGATTTTTCATGTAATTTATCAGTATATTAGATTATCATTTATTTATTCCTTTACTCAATATGTGTTTATTGAGCAACTCCTATTAGAGTTACTTGGGATACAGTGATAAACCAGAGTCTCTGTCTTCAAGAGTAGGTAGGTCATGATCCTTCCCCTATTGAAAGAGCATCCTTTTGGTAGATATGCTATGTGCTACATGATTGCATCACAAGAAATGTATCATGAGCTAGTGACAGCATGGCTAACCCAAGAGATTTCAAAAGTTCATGGTCTGCAAAATAATCTACACCTGACTTGCTGTGATGGGATGATCTGTGATTTAGTGGGTTGGTGTCTTCGGGTTACATTCTTCCTTCTTATGTGTTTATTTAGTGGTATATCTTCTCCCTCTGTCCCTTATTTTGTTCCCTGGTATAAGCATTCCCAATCCATCTCCTTGAAGCTCTCATATCTGTTGAATTTTGTTTTGCTTTATTTATTGTTGGTGGTGTTGTGTTTTTTCCCCTTTAAGTGAGATAGGATTGGAGATGGAGCAGGCGTTAGAGGAATGCTCTTCCCACAAGTAGAATAAAGCTCTGTCAAATATTTCCCTTTGGAATATAGACCTTGGTTATGGAGAAGGTTCTGAAGCTATTTCACAGTGATTTTTCTCTACTCCTACCCCAGTCAGATACATGAGAGAATCTTTCTCATTCAGAGTGAGAACCTTATGATGTTCCCATAGGTCAAGTTTATATAAGTGCAGGGACCCTCTTAAGAGTGAAGTTCCCAGAAATGTCTCATGTTCACATATTTCCACACTCTGTCTCGAGCAGTTTGTCAAAGTTATCATTTCAGAGCTCCTTCAGTTACAGATTCAACAACTTTTCTTCAAGTAGGCAGATCTCAATATGTGTCTCTAGATGAGCCTGTCTCTCCAGATTAACAGGTAGTAGTTTCCCCTGTACTGAGTTTTCTGATAGGTCCAAGATAAGTCATTGATTTTCAATTTTCCCAGCCTTTGCTTATTGTAATGACAAAAGTGAGGATTTGAAAGCTCTTTATGGTTGGAGCTGAAATTGGAAATCCAAACATTAATATTATTAACCTAGCTATGTCAGTGATACATCATTCCACTCCAGACTTTATAGAACAATGGGCATGGCATAAAGGACAAATTTAATTTAACAACAGCCATAATGTGCAAAACCATGGCTATAAAACCTACCTCAAGGAGTGTAACGTAGGAACAGGAATAAAGTATCTGGATCTTACTCTGAGAGAGAGAGTCTAGATGAAGAGCAAATACGGAATATGGAGTCAAACAGCATAGAAAACCAAAGAATTGAGAATTTAAAAGTGTGAGACAGGATGTAAATTTTCAGAAATCATCAATTTGAAGTCCAGAGGACAGACTTTCTTTTTTTTTCATGAGTGTTTCTGTAGGTGTAGACTGAATGGAAAGTATCATAATAGAGAAGAGATCAGTTCATTTGGAATAATGTCTCACAAAAACTTATAAAACTCATTCTTATTTTTGAGAATATTTGCAAGGAGTGGAATGAATTCAGTGCAAATCAAAAGCAGACTTGATTGATTTACCATCTTGTCACTGAAGTCTAAATTCCCATCTGGTCAAAAGTGACTAGAGTCTTAGATACAAAAGGAAAGAAAGTTTTCACCCTCTGATTATAAGGAAGTCATAGTTTTCAAAAGTTGTCATACGTAAATCATGTGCCATTTTATAAAGCAAACTTTAATGTGCTGTCAGATTTTAAATTTGGGGGAGAAGGAAGTTCTTGTCTGGGGCTTTTAATTTAGACAGCTTTTGAGAAATTAGTGTCACCTAGAAGCATTTTATTGACAATTTAATGATTGACTTTTCTTCTACTAAGGGCAGGAATTTAAGGTGAAAGCAATGTCATTAATATTAAAACAACTTGATCATTCTGAAAGGCAAGTTATTTCAGGTCTGAGTCTCTTTGAAAACCTTTGAAAAAAAATCATTTTAATTCTGGAGCATGTTGATTTTATGCCAGGTTTTGCCAAAGATCACCAACTCTGATGTTATAGAAATTGGACTGCATGATTGGAGTTTTATAAGAAACTATGCTTAAAATGTCAATTTATTATTCTATCATGAGGTGCTCACTGTGTTCTAAGTTTTGTTTGGGATGTATTAATACTGAATATACTCACAATATGACATGAATACAAAATAGACAATTTATCACAGCAACTAGGAATAGTAACATCAAATTTAAATGGATAAGGAGGGACTACTGTATTTTATTAATATTATGCCTACTGTTTATAAGTTTTATTTTTTCCTTTACGTTCATATCTTTATTTGTATTAAAATTACATCTTCTTTAGGTACTATGTAGCAAGGTCTCCCTTTTTGAATTCATTATGTTAAAATGTGCCTTTTAAACAGAATTCTTATGCTGTTAACCTTTAAAAAACTATAGAAAATATTAAATCAATATTCCAATTTTATTATTTATTATGTTTGTTCTCTCTAATTTTTATTCCATTGTTTTCCTTTCCTTCCCTTATTATGATTATTTTAATGTTTTAACATAGAGTATTTTAAATCATCTACTGGCTTTTTGGGCAAAATTGTTTCTATTAGTTTTCAGTAGTTGCTTCTGATATTATTTTACAATATACATATCTAACTTTTCACAGCCTACTTAGAGTTAATATTTTAGCACTTCATATAACACACAGTAAGTAAAGAAGGATTATAAAACTATAAGCCTTTCTACCGTTGTATTTTCTTTATTTTGCGTTTAGTTGTCCAGGGCTGCCATAAAAAATACAACATACTGGTTGGCATAAAAAAACAAATTCAGTCACATTTTTAAAGAACTAAACAAGAAAACACAGACTTTCATATTTACTGAGACATCTACCATTTCTGCTGCTCTTCTTTTCTTTTAAATATCAAAATTTCTCTGTAATATACTTTCCTTTTTTTGCACTTTCTGCATTTTGCATTTCTTGTGAAAAAATTTGGCATCAAATTTTCTTATTTTTTATTCATATGATACTGTTTTTATTTTTCCTTTCTTCCTGAAAAAATGTTTTTACTAAACATAGATTTTAAGGTAGGAGGGGTTTTTTACCTTTTAGTCAACACTTTACCTATTTATTTTATTGATTTTTCTCACTGTTGTCCAGACACCATGATTTCTGACTTGAAGTCTGCTATCATTTTAATTCTTGTTCCTCTCTATTTAATATGTCACTTTTCTCTACTTCCTTTGAGTTTTTTTCTTTATGTTCGTTTTCCAGCCAGTTGATTTTATGTGAATAAGCTTGGTTATCTTTTAAGTTATCTTATTCATTATTTGTTGACTTTTTAATCTATAAATGTATGTCATTTTGAAAAATCTGAGTACTTTTCATCCATTATTTCTTCAAATATTCTTTCTTCTCAAATCTCTTTCACTTCTTTTTCTTGTTCTTCAATTAAGTAAGTATTCATTAGACCTTTTGATAGTTTCCCACAGCTCCCTAAAAATGTTCTGTTTATTTGTTTTAATGCATTTTCTTTTTCTTCTTCTGATTGGATTGCTCTAACTTTAAAGGTAGTTAATTTTTTTGTCTATCTTCTCCATTGTGCTTTTGAGTCCACTGAGTAAATTTTTTGTTTTAGACATTATAATTCATAATTAGCCTACAAATTAAATAATTTGGATGAATTGGAGAAATTCCTTGAAAAATACGATTTACCAAACTGATATAAGAAGAAACAGAGAATCTAAGTTGTTCAATACTAACAAAAATTCAAAAAAACTTTTAACCAAAACACTCCAACCAGGAAATCTTTAGGGCAAGATGACTTTACTGGAGAATTAAATCAAACATTCAAGGAAGAAAAAATACTAATATTACTTATTTTATTTATTTACATAATAAATCATTGTCCTAAATGTTTTTTGAAGCTAGTATATGGATAATGCCAAAATCTGAAAAAGAAGTCAGAGAGAGGAGAGAGGGAGAGAGAGAAGAGAAAGAGAAAGAGGGAGAAGAAAGGAGGAAAGAAGGAAAAAGAAAAAATGAGAGAGAGTTGGAGAAACGGAGGTATGGAGGAAGGAAGGAAAGAAGAAAAGAAGAAAGAAAAGGAAAGGAAGAGAAAATAACATGTCACCGCTATCTCTGATTTACCAAATTAATTTCACCAATATATACAAAGGAGACTCTATTATGACCAAACTCAGTTTTATCTCAGGAATTCAAGGGTACTTTTTAAAATAGCTTTACTGATATATAATTCACATAGCATGCAATTCACTCACTTAAAGCATACAATTAGATTTATGTGCAACCATCACCACAGTCAATTTTAAGATGTTTTCATAACCTCAGAAAGTAACCTTATACCCTATAAATATCATGCCCTGTATTAGATTCCCAGACTGACATAACAAGGGGTTGACAGGACCATACTCCCTCTGAAGATTTGAGGGAAGAATCTTTCCTTGTCTCTTTACTTCCGTCCATTATTGCTGATGCCTTTTTGTGCTCTGTTATTAGTTGCATATGTGTTTATATTTTTTTTTTATTCCTGATGGATTGAACTTTAAGCATTATGAAATGTTCCTCTTTTTATCTAGTTACACTTTTTTGTCTTAAACCCTTACTTAAAACACAAGATATGAAAATCATATTTTTTTAAATGATAAAGATAAGTTGGCCTCCCTCATTAAAATTAAAATTCAGGAAATTAGAAGCAGACCACACACAGGGAACAACTCTCTAGAAGTAAAAAGAACTCTTAAAACTCAGAAATGGGTTCAAATTAATTAAAAGTAGTATCAATTATCTTTAAAAATTACACCAGCTGTGTCAATATTTATTTACTAAATTGTGTTGATTTAGATACGAAATTTTTGCTTTAATTTACATCAGATTATTGAAGATTTATAAACAGATTTTAATCGCGTTGATTGAAACAATTCAGTAAGTCAACAGATGCTCACATATTACTGCTATGTACCAGTTGAAGCTCAGAGACTGTTTTTTTCTGGAGTTGGAGATGGTTGATACAACACATACACTTCTGATCTCATCCACAGAAATCAAAGTTCCTGATGTTTACTGCAGTTTTTGATGTACCAACATCATTTCAAACATGATACAATGAAAATAATTATGTCCAAGTTAAATGTGGGCTTGCCATCATCTATTTTACAATGCATTTTAAAATGAAAAAATGCTCACTATTCCTGAGAAAGCTAACTTTTTGTTGTTTATTATATCCTTTAATAATTTATCCCCAAAGAAACCAAAGTGTCAACAATCATTGAGCCAGAACTGGCAGCTTGTCAGTTCTCACTGCTCAATGAAAAAAGAGCAAACAGACATAATCCATCAGAGACAACACAGCTCTACTTATCAATTTTTATGATGCTTCATTTCAAAATATTTTCTAGAATCATCCAAATGAACACATATACTATACATTAAGGAAAATACTTCAATATCAATTAATTTATTCTATGAATCTATCATTTTGATGTCTACAAGGAAGAAAAGAGAACAACATAAAACCATGATTATTCTTCCTAAACCATTAATAGAAAGCATGTATATTGTAATCATTGAAGCTTCCTTCTGTAAATTAAATAAATTTTACCTTCATGTTATGTTTCCATATAATTCTGCCTTAAATTCTCACTAAGAATTTCAGATTGATTCCAGATAGTTTTGACAACGCATATATTGAGAGGATGACAAATAATTACCCTTCAATAACAGCAAGATTTTTAAAATTTGAAAACACTAATAACCAATGTCTCATAACATATTTTAACTTAAAAAGGAATGAAATGTCCCTTTCTCTTCAGTCACAGTTCTCTCTATTCTTTACTGTTTTTACACTGGAATTAATATTGTACTTAGGAATAACACTAACATAGGTGTTTTTGATGATTTATATAAAAAGTACACACTTGCATACAATAGATCAAGTGAAATTGCTGAATTCATTCCAATAATTATTATTCCTAAATAACCTACTAGAAAGCATTCAATTGTTAACGGATTTTTTTAACATCTTTATTGAGGTAAAATTGATTTACATTGTTGTGTTAGTTTCTGTTGTATAACAAAGTGAATCATCTATACAGATACATATAACCCCATATCCCCTCCCTCTTCCGTCTCCCTCCCTCCCACCCTCCCTATCCCACCCCTCTAGGTGGTCACAAAGCACCTAGCTCATCTCCCTGTGCTATGCGGCTGCTTCCCACTAGCTATCTATTTTACATTTGGTAGTGTATATATGTAAATGCCACTCTCTCACTTCGTCTCGATTACCCTTCCTCCTCCCCGTGTCCTCAAGTCCATTCTCTACATCTGTCTGTGTCTTTATTCCTCTCCTTCCCCTAGGTTCATCAGAACCTTTTTTTCTTTTTTAGACTCCATATATATGTGTTGGATACGGTATTTGTGTTTCTCTTTCTGACTTACTTCATTCTGTATGACAGACTCTAGGTCCATCCAACTCACTACAAATAGTTCAATTTCGTTTCTTTTTATGGCTAAGTAATATTCCATTGTATATATGTGCCACATCTTCTTTATCCATTCATCTGTCGATGAACACTTAGGTTGCTTCCATGTTTTGGCTATTGTAAATAGTGCTGTAATGAACATGGTGGTACATGACTCTTTTTGGATTATGGTTTTCTCAGGGTATATGCCCAGTAGTGGGATTGCTGGGTCATATGGTAGTTATATTTTTAGTTTTTTAAGGAACCTCCATACTGTTCTCCATAGTAGCTGTATCAGTTTACATTCCCACCAACAGTGCAAGAGGGTTCCCTTTTCTCCACATCCTCTCCAGCATTTATTGTTTGTAGATTTTTTGATGATGGACCTTCTGACTGGTGTGAGGTGATACCTCATTGTAGTTTTGATTTGCATTTCTCTAATGATTAGTGATGTTGAGCATCCTTTCATGTGTTTTTGGATATCTGTATATCTTCTTTGGAGAAATGTCTATTTAGGTTTTCTGTCCATTATTGGATTGGGTTCTTTGCTTTTATGATATTGAGCTGCATGAGCTGCTTGTATATTTTGGAGATTAATCCTTTGTCAGTTGCTTCATTTGCAAAACTGTACACATTCTTTTATGTTCTGAGCCAGATTTTTTTTTTTCAGTACAACTCAATATATAATATTTGGCCAATTAATTCATAGTGATCCAGCCTGAGATTTTAATAGTTAATGGAGGTTTATGTCCTCATCAGTGCCTTATAGTTCACATTCATGATGAAAGAACATTATAAACCAAAATGAACAAGTGATAGATCAACTTTCCAAAATGCAACATGTTTTTACACAGAATTTAGAGAGTGTCCTTCAATGGTGTATTAGAAAAATCATTTAGCACCTTAACATAAATTTTCAGTAAAGTCAATAAAACAAATGGCTATTTAAAAAAAAATATGGTGTAGATTATTGCTTTTTATTTCTTTAGTCAAAGAAATTTACTCAAGGGGAAAAAAAAAAAATATATATATATATATATATATATATACATATACACTTGCAGAGCAGACATATTTTTAAACGTTTTGACAATTAATGGTAAGTGTTCAGAAAACAGTTTTTATTTGAGTGACAGATAAGATCATAATTATTAATGTGTTTTTATGCATAAATTAGTTTCATCAATTTTATTAAACATTACCTCTGTTTTCATTACCATTTTGGTGTGTGAGGATTTATTTTAATATTACATGAGTTACTTTAAATAAATTATATATTTTCAAATGTTCAATGTATCAAAATCCAAAATACCAACAACACTAAATTCTAGCAAAGAAGTGGAGCAACAGGACCTCTCATTCATATCTAGTGGGAATAAAAAATGATACAGCCACTATGGAAGACAGTTGGGCAGTTCTTTACAAAACTAAACATAGTCTTACCATACCATCTGGCAACTTAGTATTTTACCTAAAGGTGTTGAAAACTTGTGTCCACACAAAAACCTGCACGCAGATATTTATGGCAGCTTTGTTAATAATTGCCAAAACTTGGAAGCAGCTACAATGTCCTTCAGCAGGTAAATGGATATATAAACTGTGGTAGAGCTAGGCAACGGAATATTACTCAGCTCTAAAAAGACATGAACTCTTAATCCATGAAAAGATATGGAGGAAACTTAAATACATATTACTAAGTAAAAGAATACAATTTGAGAAGGCTACGTACTGTGTGATTATAACTACATGACCATTCTAGAAAAGGTAAAACTGGAGACAATGAAAAGATCAATGGTTGCCAGAAGCTGGGTTTCTGGATGAATAGGTGAGGTGCAGATTTTTAGGGTATGTGAAACTACTCTGTAGGATGGTGGATTCATGGCATTATATATTTGTCTAAACCCATAGTATGTACAAACCCAAGAGTTAATCCTGATGCAAACTGTGGAGCTTGGGTGATCATGATGTGTCAGTGTAGGTTCATCTGTTGTTATTCTTGTACCTCTCTGGTGGGAGATGTCAATACTGGAGAAGGTTATGCTCGTAGGGACAGCAGGTAAACAGAAATCTCTGTATTTTCTGCTCAATTTTGCTAGGAACCTAAAACATCTCTAAAATAATAGTGTATTTTTTTTAAAGTTCAATGTTACTATTAGTTCATACTAGTTATTTCACAGTGCATATTATTTAATATGTTAAACTTTATGATTACTTCCTGATTTTTTGGAGTCTTGAGGAAATACATAATTATAGTAGGTGGGATTTGAGGATACTTTAGATAGAAAAAAGAAAGGACAAAATAAATTAGGGGAAATGTACTTTTCTCATTCTGCTAGACACAATACAGATGGCTATAAACATCCATTTAGAAAATAAAACTCAGGAGGAAAAACAAAATTAAACTGGAGTTCTATGCTTCACCAGTGACAGTGCACTATCATTCTTGATCTTAATGCATTTTTCCACCATTGTTTGTCAAGAATGTATGATGTGCTGCCAGTATTAGCCAACTCTATGCAGGAAAATAGACAAATGTCAGCAGTATATTCAATAAATAGCTCACAAAATCAGCACACACCTTTATATGTCATTGAATTGGTCTGATTCAGGAAAAAATATGAGTGGAGAATTTAATGAAGTACCTAAAGAGTGAGATGCTGTATTTTCTTCTAAAACAAATAGGTTGTAGCTCATGACATTCCAAGGTTTTAATATGAGTAAATGCACTTTGTAGTTTCAAAATGTCTCCAAAACTCTTAGAAAGTAGTAAACTTAAGAGTACTATTCTATGAATAAATCTTTGTTGGAGACAACAAAATGATGTTTTCAAAAGAACTTTTCTTCAGTAAATGAGATACATGACTTTTACTCACCAGTGAAAGAGTAACAAGGCATCTATCCTTGAAAACAGACTCCACATAAAAACAAGCCTCTAGAAACGTATAAGGATTGGGAATTCTTTAGTAATGACTAGGAAAATGTAATATTTTTATTAAGTTTATTTTACATTTAATTGTGTTGCCATGAACATACCTCATCACGCTTGGAATGTTTAATAAAAAATTGGAATTTTTACCTTTCCAATCAGAGAGGTGACCTACTTAAAATGTGTTTAAAATAGCATGGTCAGAAAAACCTCAAAATAAACCTGGTATCATGGAAGAAACTTTCTGTCTTGGCACAAGAATACCAAGGTTTGTGTCCTTCTTTTCCATCAATAACCTTTTCTCCATGGGCAATTGTCCAATCCATCTATACAATTTCATAAATTGTATTTATGAACATGATAAAAATAAAACCTTCATCACTAGGCTATTCTATTGGAGAATTAAGAGAGATTATGTATGGTAAAATGCTAAGCAAACTTCAATACACTTATGCAAAATTTAATTTAATTATATTAGGTCTGCTTCTTACACTAAGTATTATGTTGTTATGTAACAGTAAATCATTAAGTCTCTTTCTCACCATAAAATGTAGCATACAAGAAAATGTACATGAGATACATGTATATTTTAAAGGATAACAACTTTCAAAACACATTGTTTAAGATAAATGTTACCTACACTTTGGACATCTCCTTTTGCCCTTCTTGATAACATCTCCTCAAACACTTCAAAATCACAAAATGTAACCATGTCTCTACATTTTGTAATAATCATCTTCCTGTTTGTCTTTAAAGATTTACTATACTAATCTGTATCCCTAAATACATACATCTCAAAATTGACTTGTTTAGGGAGCTCAGGGACACTTAAAGTGGTTAGCTTAGACTTCCTCAAAACAAGGCAGAGTGGAGGTCTGCACTGTCCGTGGTGCTGCCTGGCCCCCGCCCCGCCTCCACTGTCACGTATGACAGCCCACCATGCAGTTCCCCCAGCCCTGGGTCCAGTGTGTAAGCACTTGGCAAGCTTTGTGTGCATTATGCTTGTAAATGTCCTATTGGCCAAGCACAGAGTCAATAAGGGAAGGTGCTTCACAAAGACATGAATTCTAGAACATGCAATTCATTTGGAACAAACAAGGCCATAGTCTACCATGAGATCTAAGCAAATAGATTGATCGTATCGCAGATATGTTTATCCAGATAGTGACTGCCTAAATGTCAAGATAGAATTTAATATCAAATCTGTGCTACTTAGAACAGGGGCTATGAAAGGAGGAAAGTCCTCCAGTCAGATGGACAGGACAAAATCTGGGAAGTGGAACATAAAATCTGAGCAATACTAACAACATTGAAATATTGATTCATAATTGAAGGACTCTGGAACCGAAGCTCTGAAATACCTCCACACAACCTCAGAGAAGTGAAGCTAAAGTAGATTTGAAAAAAGAAAAAAAATATTTAATGATTTAATTATACTACTCATCCAATGGAGAAAAGAGGATGCAGAGTCTTGAAGCCAGGAAGTCACAAATTTCACCTCTTAGTTATGGCCCACTTTCAAAATATAACTCAGATTCCCCCCAGATAGAAGCACATTTAGTAATATGAGGACTTCTTGGTGACTACTCTTAAAAACTACTTGATATTCTGGATTTCATTTTATTTTATTTGTTTTGCTTCCTTCAGAAATAGCAGTAATGACTGATACATCCTCAATATCAAAGCTGTTTTCAAATAATAAATTTACATTGACAAAAACTCTAATGTACAGTGAGATTGAGGGGAACTGAAATGCTCTTAGTGGAGGCAAAGAAACTAGATGAGTACACAAGGCAACATGATTTCAAAGCAGTGGAATACCATGAAATCAAGGGATAAGAGAGCAGCTGCTGAATCCAAAACATTTAGCAATCAAACCAATTAATCAAACCGAGATCAGCAGCTGGTATAAGCTGTGAAGTGATAGACTTCAGTGACAAGCTTTGAAAATGTTTTCCATGGATATATAGAAAGGACTGTATTTGTCTTGAGGTACTGCAGAAAGGGCAATGTTCATCTCAGTAATTTTTGCAACCATGGACAACTAAGCTGT
Organism: Orcinus orca; assembly: GCF_937001465.1. NCBI lineage: Eukaryota > Metazoa > Chordata > Mammalia > Artiodactyla > Delphinidae > Orcinus > Orcinus orca. Next base: position 174,174,291 of record NC_064561.1, on the reverse strand, counting down.
CTTAATGAGCATCTTTAAAAACAAAATATGATAGATAGAAAAGATGTATTGTCTGACAGTAAGTATGGTTTAATCCAGATGTCTTGCTGACTATAGACTCTGATATTTTTTCATTCATTCCTTGGATGGATTTATTGAATCACATGTTATCCCACTTCATGCTAGTACTATACAAGTTATTTTAGATCACTTTATGGGAGAAAACTGTATTCTAAACACTGACTTTTATATATATATATATATATATATATATATATATATATAATATCTGATTTCAGGCAACTTACTTTACTTATCTAGGTTATGGTTTTCTTATTTTTAAATGAAATATTGGTCTCCCCAAAATACAGAAAATAATTTCTGGCTCTAATTTTTTTTTTGGTTTCTTTTTATTATTGGTCAGTCCCTGGCATAAAGCATTATCTTCTAGTGATTAATTAGCTAATTGGAGGTCTCAGAGAAATACATAAATATATAAATAATAATATATGCTAGCATGAGTGCACTCAAACATTAAAGGGCTTTCAGAGTAAGTCTCTCAAGAATAGAGAGAAGGTTAAAATCACCTTGGACTGAATACATTTGAAAATATTTCAAAAGGAGATAGAAATAGGATGAAGGAGAAGTAGCTGAGCCTATATCAGGAAGGGGAGCTGAAGGGAGCATAGGTGAGAAGGCAGAATTTAACTATTTACTTAAAATAAGTTGATTGACACCACATGCAAGTACCCATACATAATTTCCAAAATGTTTAAATATTCAGTCCAGATGTGCACATGCTCTTTTATTTATGTCACTGTTTGAAATTTTTTTGCCACTCTCACCCTGGTTTTTCTAATGGAGAAAAGCCTAGAAGGCACTTCATACAGAAAGAGATAGCAATGCACTGTGTCTCAATTAAACAATGCATCTTTTTCTATTTGAGCATTTTTCTACTTAGTATACTCTCATCTTTTTTTCCTCAAAAGCACTCCTTGCTAAAAAGGAAATAAACTATTCACACCTCTAAACATGCAAATGGGTCTGAGGTCATTAATCTATGTATCTAATTCCCAAGTGCCCAAACTCTCTGGCTACATAAAAATCACCTCAAACTGAATAATTTGGACAATCAAAGAACAGTTTGTATAACCAAAGTGTAAATATAGAGAATAATTCAAGGTGAGGCAGAGTGTATATTGTGTTATCTAAGTCACAGTAGAAAGAAGACATGCAAGTAACTTTTAATTGTATGTGTGTGTGTGTGTGTGTGTGAGTGTGTAACCTGAACAGATACTCTTGGAGCTCTACTTCTATCCCCTTAGTCCACCTTTACTACGGTGACCCACCTGCAGGGATGGTGGGTGATCCTGTGTGAGGTCTGATTCACACTGCAAGGGGCCAATCCCAAGCACAATGTACGTTAATTTTACATACATATAAAGACATACAATGCTGTTGACAGTGCCCACAAGGATGCTGAGATGTTCATCACTGGAGATTCTCACCATGGAGGACCAGTCATCAGGAGGCAGGCACTGTGAATGTTAAAGATGAGAAGTAAATGTGATAACAGGTATTATACTGAAGTTGTCAGAATAGCAGAACAAAGAAAGACTGAAAACCATATAAAAACATTGTATTATAAACTCTAAAGTTGCTAAGAGAGTACACCTTAAATATTCTCACCACAAAAAGTAATGATAATTATGTGAAATTGATAGAAGTCTTAGCTAACAGTGGTAGTCATATTGCAATATTAAAATGTATCAAATTAACACATCATATGTACACCTTGATCTTACACAATTTTATATGTAAATTATATCTCAGTTAAAAAAGCTCATCAAACTCATCTCACATATTTGTCAAGGCAGCTTTTGAAATAAGAGGTGCAGCAATAAGAAAATGCACAAACAATTCACAGTTTGTATTTAAGTATAAATGTCTTTCACTTAAAACTAGCTGCCCTCTCACTTTTAATGGTATAAAATGCTATAATTTAATCAAGAAGAGAATTCAAATCCAGAAGACATAAAATATTGCCACTTTGTGGGGTTTAATTTAAGACTAGCATATGAATAGATTTGGGTAAAATAGCTATTTGCACATATTATGTGATGTTTTGACTTAAGATTGAGTCTTTTGCCCATGCAGCCTCTTTGAAAGGTGGCTACTTGTCCTAACGCTAATGCCTCACCATGCGCTGTAAAGGAGAAGAAATACTCATTCCAAATCGAAATTTCTTTTATAAAATGTATCTATTTTGAACTGTGATCTTTCTCTGTAATTCTGCTTCTCCATATTATGGACCCGCTGTCTATTCATTTTTTTAATTTAACGATAGAAATAAGTTGGAAAACAAACATATATATATACACACAAAAAAACTGTAAAAATATTTTCCAAAGATTGCTCTAAGGGAGACAGTTTAGTGATGGAAAAATGGCTCTTTAGACTAAAAATACAGAATTTCTGATTTACATCAAGTATGTTTTTCCCCTTTAAACTACCAGTCAATACCATAGAACTCTTCACATAAATCCATTAAGCATCATGCACAAATATATTCACCATGACATTATTGAGGGTGACAGGGAACTGAAGGAAGCCCAGATTTCCCTGGCTTAAGAAATATGGAACTGAATTGTAGTGAGTGCACACTAGGGAGTCTATGAAGCAGCTAGAAAAATGAATTATATGGAAATAGAGTAACACTGAAAAATCGTATAAACCAGTTTTAGGGGGTAAGGAAATATGTTCAAAAAACCAAATTAAACACAACAAAAATATTTATGTCAGTTTAAAAATATATATATTTTTTGTTTTTTGATTGGAAATAGAATTTTATTATTTATGTTAACGTGATGGGTTGTCACTGCTATTTTTAGATGAATTTTTAAAATTCTCATTTTGAATATGGTATATATTAATAGACATATCAATAGAGATAACCAACTAAACAGAAGCTCTTTGGGGGCTTCAATAATCTTTTTTCCCACTTATTTTATTTTGTTTTATTTATTTATTTTAACATCTTTATTGGAGTATAATTGCTTTACAATGGTGTGTTAATTTCTGCTTTATAACAAAGTGAATCAGCTATATGTATACATATATCCCCATATCTCCTCCCTCTTGCGTCTCCCTCCCTCCCACCCTCCCTATCCCACCCCTCTAGGTGGTCAGAAAGCACCGACCTGATCTCCCTGTGCTATGTGGCTGCTTCCCACTAGCTATCTATTTTACATTTGGTAGTGTATATATGTCCATGCCACTCTCTCACTTTGTCCCAGCTTACCCATCCCCCTCTCCATGTCCTCAAGTCCAGTCTCTACATCTGTGTCTTTATTCCTGTTCTGCCCCACGTTCTTCAGAACCTTTTTTTTTTAGATTCCATATATATGTGTTAGCATACAGTATTTGTTTTTCTCTTTCTGACTTACTTCACTCTGCATGACAGGCTCTAGGTCCATCCACCTCACTACAAATAACTCAATTTCATTTCTTTTTATGGCTGAGTAATATAAATACACATATACACATGCACATATACACACACAAGTATAAACACACATGCAAGACATATATCAAACATGTAGGACTGAATTATATAGAGAGATAAAAGAGTGGGTATTGGGATGAGAAATCAAATGATATAGCTAGAGAAGGGCTTGCATGGAAAGCAAAAGAAATATATCAAGAAGAGAAAGGAGACTGAGGAATTAGTGAATTTAACTCAGATTTTTTTCCAGTATCAGGTGTGTCTGCAAGAATTATGAATGCCAGATGACATGCCATTAGAGAAGGAATTGTGAAAGACATACGGTACTTAAAAGATTTTGGGTATTTAATGGAATAATCTGAAGTTACTATAAACAGAAAGTTTATAAAATTGAGTAATAGCACTGTACATTTTTATTTAATTATTTATAAAAATACAGTATGCAAAATATGAATAAAACGGTTCAATTATTAAAAATTATGGAAAAAAGAAAGGAAATAAAAGTATATGGAAGCTTACGATTATTCATGGGTTTTTATATTCTTTAATTTGTGAAAATTGCATGTTCACAGTTTATTTTTCATTTCATATCACATTTTTCTTATTTTCAAGGAATCCAATACTTTGGTTGTATTATTGTATAATGTATAATCCTGTTTTTGCTACTTCTGTGTTTATAAAATATGACAATATGTTTGTAGCATGTTAAATACATGCCAAAGCTTTCCTGGAGTAGGGGAGAAGGTTATGCCTACATGCTCATAAAATGAGCACCATGAGTGTCAAAGCTATCAACCCCAGCACCTGAACCATAACAGGATTTAAGCATTTAGTTTTATATCCTAGCTTTTTCTCATTTCAAATTGGTTTCCACAGAGTGAGGGTGTTTCAAAATTAAGACACAATTCAATTATCTGTGATACACAAGAAAGCCTATCTAGTGCATAATTCTGGAATTGTACTGAGCATGAGTGTGCACACATACACACACACACACACACACACACACCCTTTACTCACTCATGTGAAACTGTGCTCCAGTCTCAGACTCTACTAGCTCTCCTCTCCTTCTGTGGTAGTAGGACTCTAAAAGAAAGATCATGGACTTCTGATGACCCAAAGTTTGGAGGAGATAAGAGTTATAAAATGTTTGGGTCACTGGAAGGAAGTGAGAGTAAGGGCAGTAATGGCAGTACCCTAGTAGTGGAGCCTCTCATTACAATTCCAGTTGTGGAGGAGTAGGGTCTACAGCTTAAAACCACTCCCTTCAGTTGCTCCATAAGTCAGTTCCAGAGGGATTGTGGGAAAATGGGTGGAAACTTTCTTGGATCTCAGCTTGGAAGGGTTAGGTTAAAAATTGAAGCATTCTGCTTATGACTTATTCCAAATTCCTCAGCTGAGAGTACAAGAATGCCACAAAGTCTCAATGACATTGTCCATGAAATACTGCATTAGCATTATTAGTAGCAGTTAACAGTTGCTCTCAGTTTTATCATTAATATAATTAATTAAATTATTATATCATATAATAGAATTTTACTTGTATTATAGTATTATATTTGTATAATGGCTTTTGGTTACTGATACTATTATTATTTCATTATAAAATAGTCATAATAAATAATTTTTCTTATCATAATTAAGGGACTAGAAAAAAATCTAAAGAAAAGTAATTTCTATACAAATTTCTTTTTTCCCCAGAGTGATCAATTCTGCACCTTGATAAAAATGCATTGTGTCACATTTTGAAAATCAGACATTGGATTTAAATAGAAAACACGTGGCACATGCATTCTTGTTCCAATCTCTTTATCTCTTTATTTGCATCTGATATGTCAAATTATCAAGGAACTCTTCAGACAAAGAATAGAACATGTGAACTAAATAAGTGTTCGTAAGTTTTCATCTTTCAGATGTTGTCAGAAAGCATGAAAATAAGATCCAGGAAAGACTGATATTTAAAAGTTTCTGCTTGTTGAATGACTTCTCTGATTTTGGTTCCTTTACATTTTCTCTCTTCAAATTCTGGCAGGTATGTGATATCCCATGCAGAAGCTTTTGAAGACAGAACTTGAATGATAAAATGTTGCCAGGTGATACTTAAAAAACTGAAAAGGGTTTATTTTTTAACTGCAGATACAGACAAATTAAGCTGACTGATGTTAGAGTTTTAAGACGAAAAAGGTAACAGGAATTGTGGATCACAATTAAACTATGTAATTTCAAAAAACTGAAATTGTATTCATATGTTTATGGTAAATATTAAAATTAAGAAACCAGAAATATGATTGATGTATCGATACAAAATAAAGTTATCATATAAAGAAACTTATCTGACAGAAAATATAAAACACATTTCTGTTTCTCTCTAAATCAGAATTTAAAACTTATTTGTGCTTTAATGTTTCCTTTTTCTTTAATAAAAATTATTTTAAAGGTAAATTCCAAAGATATAATTAGCTAAGATCATTTAAGTTTAAGGAAATTGAATTTTATTCCAAGAAAGTTATCTAACCATTAAAATGGCATAAGATTTATTTATGAATATTATATAAATATTTCATTTTTTCTCAAAAAAAACAATGAAAACTCTAGGAAATGGCAAGTATACATACTTTGATTCAAGGAAATAAGAAGTTTGAATAAAAACGTTTTATGGTTAAAAATATATATTTTTTGTTTTTTTATTTACATATGACAAAATTGTCTATTAAAAAATAACCTCACTCTCCCCCCAAAAATACTGAAAGTAATAAGCAAGTATAACAATGTTGCAGTATAAAATAGTCAAAATTCAATTGCTTTCTTATACAGCGCAAATGAAAAATTGATGTTTGAAATTTAAAACATAACATTTACAATAGTACCCAAGAAAATGAAATAGATATAAAATCTAACAGAAATATGTTTATATGCAGAAAACTAGAAAACTCAATATCTTGAGTCTTATGATCTATGAAAACTAAGTATCCCTCCATTTATTTAGATTTTTTTAAATTTCTCTCACCAGAGTTTGACAGGATCCAGCAATCCCATTCCTGGGCATATATCTTGAAAAAACCATAATTCAGAAAGATATATGCACCCCAATGTTCATTGCAGCACTATTTACAATAGCCAAGACATGGAAGCAACCTAAATGTCCATTGACAGAGGAATGGATAGAGAAGATGTGGTACATATATACAATGGAATATTACTCAACCATAAAAAAGAATAAAATAATGCCATTTGCAGCAACACGGACGGACATAGAGATTATCATAAGTAAGCCAGACAAAGACAAATATCATATGATATCATTTATATGTGGAATCTAAAAAAAAAAGATACAAATAAACTTATATACAAAACAGACCCACAGACATAGAAAACAAACTTATGGTTACTAAGGGGGAAAGGGGGTGGGGAGGGATAAATTAGGAGTTTAGGATTAACATATACACACTACTATATATAAAATAGATAACTGACAAGGACCTACTGTATAGCACAGGGAACTATACTCAGTATGTTGGAATAACCTATAAGGGAAAAGATTCTGGAAAAAATCGATATATATGTATATATATCTGAATCACTTTGCTGTACACCTGAAATTAACACAACATTGTAAGTCAACGATACTTCAGTAAAAAATAAATAAATGTTTAAAAAAGACTCAATATTATTATGTGAAAAGTTCACAACTTCTGGTGACCCAAAGGACTGAAAAATACAATAACTGAAATGAAAAATCCACTAGAAGGAATGAACAGCAGATTGAGTGACATAGAGTAATGCATAAGTGATCTGGAAGATACAGTCGTGGAAATCACCCCATCAGAACAGCAAAAAGAAAAACAAATTTAAAAAAATGAGCATATACACACATTTAACTCAATATTTTTATAAAATAAGATTATTTTTCCATGTAGACATAAAGATTTTAACTAACAAAAATTTGTGCCTTAAAATATTAAAGGAGAAATATAATAAAATTCTGTAAAGGTTCCTACTTTGTAACATTATTAAATGTTTTTAAACAGCTGAAGTCTTCATCTATGATGTTGAGAGCTTACAAAAGCTCTACCAGCTCTACCAGCCAATGCCCTGGACTCTAGAATAAATGTTATTAAGAATTTTTCACAGGTACCTCATGTCAGAGCCCTTTGAGTGACCAATTTACTCTGAAATCACATGTCAGCTTGGTAAGTCTAGGCATAAGCAGTCCACTTTAAATAGTAATAATAATGCTGGCAATGTAATAAATGACACCTAAATTTTCAATGACAATGAATTCTATTCACTTCTTTATTTAGACTTTAAAACTCAATATTTCACAGATAAGAACACACAGTCATAGAGGGTTTAAGTAATTTGCCCCATGCACCTCGTTATGCACTAAAGCTGAGGTTCAAACCCAAAAGTAGTGTTCAAGACGTAGAGAACAGACTTGTGGTTGCCACGAGGGAGGGGGCAGTGGGGGAGGGATGAACTGGGAGTTTGGGATTAGCAGATGCAAGCTATTACATACAGAATGGATAAACAACAGAGTCCTACTGTATAGCACAGGGAACTTTATTCAATATCTTATAATAAGCCACAATGGAAAAGAATATGAAAAAGAATATATATGTGTGTGTATGTGTGCGTATGTGTATGTGTATATGTATAACTGAATCACTTTGCTCTATAGCAGAAACTAACACAACATTGTAATTAAACTGTACTTCAATAAAATAAATTTTAAAAAAACAAAGGTATAGTTCAATAAGATTTTTTTCTATACAGATAGGTCTAGAAAAATTGTATCCATTAGTCAAGGACAGCAGTAGGGAAAGCTAAACCTATAGGTATGGGGAGGGGAAAAGCTGTGTGGAGAAATATTTGAGAGTGTTGGAAGTTGCAAGGTTCGTGCTATCCACAGGAAAGGGAGATAGTTCAGTATATGGATTTCATCAATGATAGTAAATGTTTGACCACAATGGACAATAACTCTCAACCCAGAATTTGATACATAGAAAAACCTTGCTTAAGATTTAAAACAAAATAACATTTTTTGTTTGATTTTATGTGTTTTCAAATACTGACAATCTCAAATCAATCCAGGCATATGTTCCCAGTCCCTTGATTAAGGCTCCAACCTTGTTCCTGGTGGTTGTTCTTTCTGCCTCTTGGCTCTGTTCTCTGAGACATCTTTTCCATAAAAAGTAGCTCATGTTTTCAATTAAGTAGCTTAGAAATTTCTGAGGTCTTAATAAAGGGTTTTAGATCACACCCTTGATTTTATCTTTATTATATTTTCCCTGATAACAACCCAGATTAAATCTTTGTCTTAGAAGCTGTTATTTAATTTGAGAATTGTCTGCCAACTGAGGAGAATGGGAATGAAAAAGAGTTTTACTTCTTAATTTAAGAAATCCTAGCTTTTTTGTGTTTAGCTCATCTCTCTGTGTCTATATCTTTCCTACACAGCCAAAAGAAGTCAGTTCTGCCTGGAAATCTTCTTAGCTATATTCCAGTTTATTAGGTACACATTTTATTTTTCATGTTACTGCAGGATACAATGTTACCAAAATACACCACAAAATAACAAAGGTCTTCTTCCCTCCAACTTCCAGTTTACATTCTTATTACTTTCTTTCAATCCCTCGCTGAGATCAGCCTCCATGTCTTTATGCTTTTAATACTCTGCTTGAGGTGTTTCCAGGTTTCACTAGCACTTTCTTCATTTCCTCAAGTTTGTGTGGCCTTCAACTTGAAATCCAGTCTGAAATGCAGTGCCATGTGTGACTAAAAGTTAACAAAATACACAATTTTTTTCTGGATAATAGATTTTTAAATCTTTTTTCATGTCATATCATGTTTTGATCTTGTTATTTTAGCTCTTCACAGAAATGTTTTAACTGAATTGCATTTTGTTATTATATTAATTCAACACAGGTATAAAAACTAAGGAATGGGGGCTTCCCTGGTGGCGCAGTGGTTGAGAGTCCGCCTGCCGATGCAGGGGACACGGTTTCGTGCCCCCGTCCGGGAAGATCCCACATGCTGCGGAGTGGCTGGGCCCGTGAGCCATGGCTGCTGAGCCTGCGCGTCCGGAGCCTGTGCTCCGCAACGGGAGAGGCCACAACAGTGAGAGGCCCGCATACCACAAAAAAAAAAAAAAAAAAAACACTAAGGAATGATCATAAGAAAACATATTGCAGAATTTATTGTAATGATATGTATGGCTTAAACATCTTTCCCAATACCTCATATTGTGTACATCTCACTGAGTTACATCCACATTTAAAAACACAAACAAGGGCTTCCCTGGTGGCGCAGTGGTTGAGAGTCCGCCTGCCGATGCAGGGGAAGCCATGGCCGCTGAGCCTGCGCGTCCGGAGCCTGTGCTCCGCAACGGGAGAGGCCACAGCAGTGAGAGGCCTGCGTACCACAAAAAAAAAAAAAAAAAACACAAACAAAAACAACTCTGGTGTCAGAAATAACAGGCTTATATTACTTCTAATACCATAGGCTTTTTTTTTTTTTTTAATTTGGAGCCTAGGAATCTTGATTGATAAATTTGCAGCCAACTTCTAAGAACCAATGAAGTTGTTGAGGGATAATCTATTTCCAAATAAATCTTAACCCAGACTTCTTCAGTAGCCCCTATGTTTATTTTCCATTTGCTTTAGTTTAGTTTTGTTTTTTTGTGGGTTTTTTTTTTTTGCAGTACGCGGGCCTCTCGCTGTTGTGGCCTCTCCCGTTGCAGAGCACAGGCTCCGGACGCGCAGGCTCAGTGGCCATGGCTCACGGGCCCAGCCGCTCCACGGCATGTGGGATCTTCCTGGACTGGGGCACGAACCTGTGTCCCCTGCATCGGCAGGCGGACTCTCAACCACTGCGCCACCAGAGAAGCCCCTTGCTTTAGTTTTCTTAAGCATGTATTTGTTCCCCTTGCAGAAAATAGAACTGTGCAAGCTAATTCAAGTGATTTTTAAAATGAAACTGGGCTTCCCCGGTGGCGCAGTGGTTGAGAGTCTGCTTGCCGATGCAGGGGACATGGGTTCGTGCCCCGGTCCGGGAAGATCCCACATGCTGCGGAGCGGCTGGGCCTGTGAGTCATGCCCTGTGAGCCTGCACATCCGGAGCCTGTGCTCCGCAATGGGAGAGGCCACAACAGTGAGAGGCCCGCGTACCGCAAAAAAAAAAAAAAAATGAATAAACTCTTTCTGCCTTTGATACATTGAGATGGATTGCCACATTATCCCAGTTCTTTCATTGGGTCATTTCTTAGGGAAACGTTATTAGTATAACAGATGCTTTTACTACTGTGTTCTACTCAAAGCTCAATGACCCTCACCCATGTTCAACCTACTGACAGAGAGCCACCTTAATCAGATCTTCCTAAGTGCAATTTGACTACAGTGCTGTAGATGTATGTTTCTCTCAGCCTTTAGTATGATTGGGGTCTGCATAATCCCCTTGATTTGATTGATTCAAATCAACTGTCAAAGTCTCTATTTAAGCCACCCTAGCTAAAGTATATTTTACTATTTTCTAGAATTGAAGAGATCAGAGTTCATGGAACAGGTTATACATACACAGCACGCCTGTCTCAATCCAAACGATGAATTCTTAGTTGTCTCATAGCTGCACAAATTTAGCATTGTTTTTTACTTATGTCTACCTTAGAGATAAAGCTCTGCCTTTAAAATGACATGTAACCTGCAAAAGGGGAAAATAAGAAGCAAGTGCTGATAGACACTGTTGATATATTTTAACTAAACATGCAGGCGTGAGCATGTGTTGGTCATCCACATGGGAAGTTGGTGTCTCAAAATCAGTAATTTAATGAATTAGATATGAAGGAGAAGCTGTTTCAATTGTAATTTTGAGAGTAGTTGTAGTTGCCTTAAACCTTTCATCTGGACATTGCTTTAAACCATTAACTGTAATAAAGAATTCAGATTATATGTGTGTTCAGGAATTCCATTTTAAGAAGAGAACAAATTTAAACCTCATTTAATATTTGATTTGAATTTCTTAAATTATCAGAAAATAATTGTAATAAAAATAAGATTACCTTATTAAACATACCAATGGGAGAATATAGGGCTCATAGGACCACATATTATGGTGGTCTAAGTTTAGCTATCATAGAAAAAATTACTCAGGAAATAAGCTTTTTTCTTCATCTCTCAGAGTGCTATTCCAATAAGTGTGAGAGCAATAGAATGTAATGCAAAAAATAAAATTTTAGAGGATTAAAAGATACTTATTAATTTTTTCACTATTCAACAACTAGAACTGTACCAATAATTGCTTAAATTTTGCTGGTGTATTTTTATCATAATTATTAACCTCAAAAGGTATATTTGAAATTTCCTTGTCCTCACAGCTGTACTAGTGTTTACACATACCAAAACATGCATTTAGCAAGCATTTGGGCACATCAAAATTATATATTTACAAGTTCCCTCCCACTATATTACAAAATAATTGAAAGAAGATACCAAATTTTATTACTATTTCTTTCACTACATTTAACACAGTGCCTAGAAAATAGAAAGCAGTCCATAAAATATTTATTTACATTGTTCAATTCGTCCTTTACATTGTTAATTACTACATAATATAGTGAGAGTGTAAGAACACAGGACAAGAACAAATACAAAACACTCAGAGTAAAAACTTGCCAAGGATAATAAAATATGAAAAAAATGGAGAAATCATAGAATTTTAACATCTTTTTCTTTATAACTTTGAAAATACTTTTTCATTCAACAGTGATTAACTTTCACTGGCAAGGTCTCCGTGGAATCACTCATCATTCTGATAAGTTACTAGATGGAATTATTATTTACCCCACTTGTATAGTCAATCAGCAGTACTCATTCCTTATCCAAGTCATAACTAGCACATTACCATTTCCACAGCAAATATTAATCAGCAGGTATTCAGGTGCCTGAATACCATGAGCTAAATTGTGCTGAATTACAATACATATTAATAAAGTAGAACTCTCCAGAGATTGTTGATATATGGCTTTTACTGATCATGCATTAAATTGTATTAAGGTGAGAAACACCCCTTAAATAAATAAATGAAAACTTACTCTGCTTGAATAATTTCAATTTAGAAATTAATGTGTTAACATGGCCTGTGAGGGCTTCCCTGGTGGCGCAGTGGTTGAGAGTCCTCCTGCCAGTGCAGGAGACACGGGTTCGTGCCCCCGTCCGGGAATGTCCCACGTGCCGCACGGCGGCTGGGTCCGTGAGCCATGGCCGCTGAGCCTGCGCGTCCGGAGCTTGTGCTCCACAACGGGAGAGGCCACAACAGTGAGAGGCCCGAGTACCGCAAGAAAAGAAAAAACGAAAATGAAAAAAACATGGCCTGTGAGTCATTGCCTGTCTTCTCCAAATAAACTCTTGTGATGGAGGCAGGATATGCTCATTTTATATTCTACTGCCCTCTGGCTGATAAAACTTGCTGCCAGATAAGAGATTAGTTAACATTCAACATATGTTAATTAATGTACTTTATTAAAATGTGTTATTGTTGCCTTTATTCATTCTTAGTACATAATTCATTACTGTAGGGCATACAATAAAACCATTAGGGGAGAGGCCACAACAGTGAGAGCCCCGTGTACCGCAAAAAAAAAAAAGTTAGCAGCCTTATAGACTTATTTTAAATTTAATAAATTTAACTTTATTTTAAAATATAGTTTCCAAAGAAATTTAACCTTAAAATTTTGATTAATTTATTAACTTCTTTAGCATTTTCTTTTTTCAAATAAATCTAATATATGAATTCCAAGTAAAGGAAATCATCTGCAGTAAGGTTTTATTTCAACTCTAAAAACTTACTAACATACATAAAAGCATATAATCAAACACTGTTTTCAATCCATCTGTTAGCATTTGTAAAGCATTTGACTGTCGGTAGTGAAGAAACCTAAAGAGATATAAACAAGTCTTTAAAATAATAATTTGGAAATTCAAATCATTATATATTCTTAATAGTGCCATATTTTAAATTGTTTATTTTTCTGAGTAGTCTATTTTTATATTCTATCTTAACAGTGGAATTAAAACAGCATGCAATACAATACCATGAGATACTCTGCTACATGTTTAAGACAAATTCATATGTTGACATTTAATAATGAATAGATCTTATTAACATATATTACCATCAGAAGATATGTAAGTATACAATTTATTTTATAAAATGGTCCTACATACACAAAACTTCTTCAGTCAATGGCCGGAAGGATGTACATCTTAAATAAAATACAAAATTAATTTCCTTTTAGCTTTGTGTTCTTTTTCATTTTCTCTTTTCAAACTATGAGTGTAAAAATATGTAAAAATCCAATTTTGTCAATGTTTAGAACAAAAAATGAAAAACAATTAAGAAATATTCAGATTTGAATTTGTTTTTCTCTCTTTTGAACCAAATTACATGAAATGATAATTGTAAAAGTAATTTGCCAATGACCTTTTTGGATCTTCCAATGGCCCCCTTTTATCAGGGGAAATAATATACCAATTTTTCTCCACTCTATTCAAATACAAATATTAATCAATCATGCCAATTTCAACACATTCAAATTCTACCTAGAATGAAGAGCATTTGAATTTCAAATGTTATTTGGAATACACATTCACAAAATAAGTTGAATTTATTTTGATCTCGACAGATACTTCATCAGGATCAAACATCCTGCCAGGAAGAGATAGTACCTTCAATTCTATCTTTGATAAAAGCCGTTTTTTTTGTTGTTGTTGTTTTTGTTTTGTTTTTTTGTTTAGTGTGAGGCAAAATATTCACTTCTGGGTGAGAATGAATTTTCAACCAAGATCAACAGCCTCTCAGTGCTTAGAGTTTGTGATTGCAAATTCATAGAGTCTATAACTTTAATAGGAAATTTTGAATTGCAAATATTGTACTGTAATTTTATAATCCAACAAAAGAAACATGTTTGAAAACAAATGATGTAAGCCTCACTTTCAAGAGAACTTCTTGGACATGGCTTGCAGTGCCAAATAGATTTGAACAGAGCAGCTGCTTCCTGAGTGGGATTCCCTACGGTCTTGTGGATAGATCTGTTCCCAGTGGTTAACAGTTTCCTTTTATTGTTTCTGACATGCATAGCAGTTTGGTCACAAGTGTGGAAGATGTTTTTTTTAAAAAAAGAGAAGAAATATCCAAATTTTGACTGACATTTTGATTATATTTAGGGAACATCTCATATATAACACAAATGCATAGTAGGCTCAAAGTTTTACACAATAACACAAGACATTACTAAGCCATACACTGCATTGATTTGGTAGTTTGGGGAATCTGATATACTTACTACTTTAAAGCTACTTTCAGAATAAGCAGGAAGTACAGCAGGTGGGTTGGGTAAAACATTTCCATCATGAAATCATAGGTTCTAATTACGCAAAAGGCTTACTTCTGGTTACAACTGCTCCTTTGCAGTTCTTATGGAAGTACTTATTTCTCTTTCCATAATTGTTCATTTCAGTTAGAGATTTTATATTATTCCGATCCAGTACTTTTTTGTAATGAGTTCTACTTCAGGGGTCTTCTCAGTTATCACAATTCTTCTTGGTATTCATTATTCTGTCACTGTCTGTATCTCTTTAGAGTATTATAAAATTTTGTGTATCAAAATAATTTGATCCTCCTTTACTGCTTAATTCCCATTTATGATGATATTTCAGAGTCCTTACAATCTACCCATTTTTAAATATCAAAAAAAGCTCAAACGTGGAAAAGGGCACATATTATAGAAAGACATATTTTTGCTCCCTTATTGAAACTAGTTGTCAAATGTGTCAATTTACATACTGTGGAGAGTCTAAGCATGAATATTTAAAAACTCAAAAACATAAACTCTCATAAATGCACAAAATATGTCACTAGCAATTGCTCATAGTTTATATTATAATATAAAATGAGAGTCAGGATTTTCACAAAATTCTAACGATCAGAACATCCACTGGTTGAAGCTGTCTCATGAAAATCACATGCTGATGAACATTGTGATAAGCCTAAATATATTACATGCACAGATTTCTTTTCATATCTCACTTTAGTGTGATGAATTGTTGGAATCCTACAAGTAGGAGAGAGGGGATAAGTCAACTCTGCTCTTACACCACCAAATGTGTCAATAGGTTGTGCTGCTTCTTCCTGCCTGAGATTTGTTTTGACCATCACAACGTTAAGTAATTAATGAAAACTCTCGTTTCTTCCTTTCTGGATGCTGCAAACTTTAAATATAATGCAGACAGCAGACTAGAAACACTATATTACCTCTAAGGCATGATCAACGTACTAGAAAGATCAAAATATTAAAAGAAATAGTGCTTCCTTAATATTCTGATTTCCAAGGTGATTTTATTTCCATGGTCATTGGACCAAATTTGTTTTTTGAAGTCATTTGTGTTCTGACACTTTGTGTTTAAATTCTTAAATTTAAATGTATTACCTCCTGTAAAAAACAGGGGGTAATCCATTAATAGTCAATATTAATACTCCATTATATGTGGATATAAATAAATTATAAGAAACCATATCCATTTTTAGAAGTAAAGAAAATGCTAATGGATCATAGACTCTTCAGAGTTTAGAAAAGACAATGTGGGGAAGAAGGATTGGTAGTGATGTTTTTTAAAAAAGCATCTAAAGATAAAATGAAAATGTGTATAAAACCAGAATCCAATGTTAGATTTAGTGAATCGAATGATTTGGTATGATTGGAGGATCTGACTTCACTTTGTAGAAAGACCAGATAATTTTCTCTTCCCATTCAAAGTTTTCATCCATTTTTACTTTTGTTGTTTAGTTGTTGCTGTGGCATGAGGTAGTGAAAGGTACATTTTTGTACACACTAAAATTGGAAAAGAAAAAATGACCCTGTGTACCTGTGACTATGATATTTTGGATTAGAAACAAATATAATAATCACTAGAAAACTTATGTAACTATTCCAATTTCTAGTGAAAGTTATAAATTCAGTCATTAGTAAACTTAAATACTAGGTAAACCTAAGTTCTTAGATAAATCTTTGCAAAGAAATTATCAATAAAAACTTAAAAAGCTCTTCCTTGTGGGCATCTTATGGTATTTCTAAATGACTCATACTTACAGGATTATCCCAAGAGAAAAATTGAGATGCTTGTTGGCTCCAAATTTTAAGAGTTCCTCTTGACTCTGAAAACTTATCCCACTTCCCTCCATTCTTACTTAATGCATGCTGATTTGCATTGTCCCACAGAAACTAAAATATAGTCACAGGTAAAGGCAAAATATGGCAGTTTTTTTTATAATATTGCTGTTGTGGTTTTAATCTTAAGCTGGGAAAACCAGCAGTCTTTCTGCCAATAGACACAAAAAAGATTTACAAGACTCTCTGCAGGTTCAGAATTAGGAGGCTTAAAGTAAACAAGTGAACAAATGTCCTGGATTCTCTATCTCTTGTCTAACCAACAATTCTTTGAATATTAAAAGCAATATTTAATCCCATTATGTCACACAAAATATCTTTAAGTTTGACTTAGATTGCTGTGTAAGATAAAAATTATGAACACTTTCAAAGAACATTTTACCCTGTGTGAACCTTAGGTTCTGTAAAAGGGAATGCGCACAAAGCCAATTTTGTACTTTCACCAGTCTACCTAGTACCCGACCTCATTACAGTCACTTCAAACTACCAGTCGATATTTATCTATTCATATCCTGTTCTTAAAACATTCCCAAAGTGAGCTCAATAAAGTAAAAAAAAAAAAACAAACGTCAGAAATAGCATTTCTTCTAGAAGTTGTGTTTTGTCAATATTGGCCCTCAACTCTTTGGCTTTGCTTTGTTTTCCTATAAACCATTAACGGCTAACCAGATGCATTAATTAACAATATATTTTTTTCTTTCTTAAACTAAAATATCAAGGATTTTAATAACATTTTTTGAGAGAAGACAATCTTCTTTTCATCCATTTGTAAATAATAGAATATGCATCAAAATGGACAGGGCAATGAGCATGTTAACTGCGTGCACAGAGAATTGGGAGTTCTGGCTTATCCTTGAATGTTATGAATAGATGTATCCCATTTTATTATCATGCAAATTCATCTTGTTTCAGCAATCACATTTTGCTTTCCAGTTCTAGCTTTGGATTCCTTGAATAAACAAAGACTCTGGTCATCCCATAGACAGTCTTACTTTTATGTGCATTTCCTAATGGGCTTAAAGGATAAATCCAGCAATTTAGCATATAAGCGTTAACAGGGTTCAACCACCTCTTCAACATTGTTTATACTCTTAAGAATATTGCCCAGGGTGTTGGAAATCCATTTTGAAGAGAAAAAATTGTCAAATCAAGTGGATTTTCAGAGAAGTAGTCAGCAAAAAAGTAAGGGTGACTAAACCACCAATAGTATTGAACTTATGCCCTTTAGCCCTGTCAACTGGGTCTTCCAATTATCCTGCACAGTTTTCGCTGGCTTCAGGTGAATGTAATTTTTTGACAATGCCTATCTTTAGTAACATATGACCAGAAGAGTTAGTTTCGGATGAATTTGTCAAAGGACTTGAGAGAGAAAAAGGGGTCGTTGAATTCCAAAAAAAGAAGAAAGGGGAGGAGGAAAAGGAGGAGGAGGAAAAGAAGAAGCAGTGAATTCTATCTTCAGCGTATACAGGCTTACACTTAAAACTATGGCCCTTAATTTCTCATTTCCCATTCACTCCTCTCTCTCTCCACTGCTGTAGGATGTCTGTCTCAAGCTTCAGAGGAATTTCTCTGCCTTAGTATTGAATACCAGGTGCCTTTCCCATATTTCTGACATAACTTCTCTCCCTGTTTTGACAGTGTTGACTGCCTACCTTCAAATGATACACCCATCTGCTACCCTCTATGACAACAAACTTTTGTGGGTTCCCTCCTACCTCTAGGCTGCAGCTTCTCAGTATCCTTCGTGATAGGATACTTAACATTTTTCATTTATTTTAGAAGTGAATAGCAAATACTGCATACATCAAATTTCTCTAGCAAATCATCATTATACTAGAAAAGTAATGTGAAGAGGTGCATAAACCCAAATATATTTCATAAGGATTTTAAACCTATCAAATATTATATGTAGTCACTCTAATGCCATATCTTATATACAATTAAGTCTGTGAGTTTCAAAAAGTTTTGGTGAAAATAATTATAACGTATTTTTTACAGCACTACATACTTTAGGCAGCATTTTCTCAACCACTTTTTCACTATACATGTAAGTATTAGATACTAAAGTGACTGTTTACATTGGCTAACTAAATTAACTAAATTTTGCAGATTAAAAACTGTCTCAGAATGGTTAAGTTACTAATGCAAGTTCCAGTAGCTAGCACTTGCAAGATTAAGAGTCAAATGACCTTAGCTGATATAATGTCTATAAATAGGAAAATAGAAGTTGAAACTCCATTATTGGTAGCACATAGAGATTAAAACTTTCAAGAGCTGCAATTTAAGACCTAGTGTTATAATTCTGCATTAACAAAAGTATTTTTAAATTGATTTATTGTCCTCAAAGATTAAGGAATGTTAGTTTTCTAAAAAATGTAGTGAAGTTAATGTGTTAGAAAATATATTTTACCTACTACACTTGTGATAAATTATGTTAATTGTATGTATCCGTCATATGGTGTGATGAAAATGGTACCTTACTGCTGTGGTCTTCCTCCCAAAAAACATATATTCCAAGTTTAATCATGAGAAAAAACATCAGATCTGTTCCACTTGAGAGATCTTACCTGTCCATTACTCCTCAAAATTGTCAAGATCATTAAAACAAGGAAAGCCTGAGAATTGTCACAGCTAAAAGGAGCTTAAGAAACCATGTAAACTAAAGGTAATGTGTAATCCTGAATGGGATCCTATAACAAAAAAGGTCATTAAGTATAAGATACCAATATTGGTTTATTAATTGCAACAAATGTACCATACTAAAGTAAGATGTTAAGAGTAGGGGAAACTAAGTTTGAGGCACGTGGAAACTCTATACTATCTTTGCAATGTTTCTGTTAATCTAAAGCTGTTTTAAAATAAAAATTTTACTGAAAAAGAAACACTTAAGCATTCATTTACCTTTTCCCAAGTAGAATGTCAGTCTATGTTTCTACAAAATAATTTATGTGAGAATGTTTATAGTGGCTTTATTTGTAATTGTCACACACCTGAAAAAACCTGAATGAGATTTCAACTTGGAAATTGACAAACAGGTAATTCATGTAGTGAAACAGTACTCAAGCAATCACAAGAAATGGGCTACTGATAAACCAACAACCTGAATGAAGCACAAATGCATTACACTTATGGAAAGAAGACAGATCTGAAAGGTTACCTAAAATATTTCCACTTATTTGACATTCTTTCAAAGACAGAATCATCAGGACAGATAACAGATCATTGGTTGCCAGGAGGTGGTGGATGAAAGTCTTGCAAATACCGGGTTAGGGAAAATTTTGGGTTATAGGAACTGTTCTATATTTTGATTATAGTATAGTAATTATACTACTGATATATATATTTTTTAACTCACAGAATGGTTCACTACAAAGGATTAATTTTATCACATATAAACTATACCTGAACAACAAAAACAAAAAATAATTATGAGTCACAACATAATGTGTCAAGTTAGGTATTATAATGTAAAAATTATCTCTTGAATAATAGCATGAAAAGGCTAAAGTACTATTAGTCAAATCTTCAGGGAACCTTAACAATAGAAAACAGCCGTGACAACTGTGCACCTGTTTATACATAGGAGAAAATTCTGGGAAGGATTTTGAATTGGAGTCATCGGATCATCGAAAGAATAGAGAACTGGTATGTGTTGGGCAAACTCCATCAGTGAATGTTAAGAGTGTGCTTGTCATGGCGCCTCAGGCTGGTGCAATGTCACGCTGGCCTCTGCCGCTGCAGTCTCGCCCCCACTCCATGCCCACCCCCCACACACCCCCCCCCACACACACACCCCACCCCGGCATGAGTGAGCCAGAGCGCCCGAATCAGCTGCTCCTTTAATCCCGTCCTGTCTGAGCGAAGAACAGACGCACTCCGGCGACCTAAACGCAGAGGCAGGTCCAAATCCAAAGCTAAACTCCAGGAGCCCTGCGAACAAAGAAGAGAAAGGGAAATTTCTCCCAGCAGCCTCAGGAGCAGTGGATTAAATCTCCACAATCAACTGGATGTATCCTGCATCGGTGGAATACCAGAATAGACAACGAATCATCCCAAATTGAGGAGGTGGATTTTGAGAGCAAGATATATTATTTTTTCCCCTTTTCCTCTTTTTGTGAGTGTGTATGTGTATGCTTCTGTGTGCAATTCTGTCTGTATAGCTTTGCTTTCACCATTTGTTCGAGCGTTCTGTCTGTCCATTTTATTTTGGGGTGTTTTTTTTTAGGTTTTTTTTTTAATTTAAAAAAATTCTTTTTTTCTTAATAATTATTTTTTATTTTAATAATTTTATTTTATCTTAATTTACTTTATTTATCCTCTTTCTTTCTTTCTTTCTTTCTTTCTTTCTTTCTTTCTTTCTTTCTTTCTTTCTTTTTCTTTCTTTCTTTCTTTCTTTCTACTTTTTCTCCCTTTTATTCTGAGCTGTGTGGATGAAAGGCTCTTGGTGCTCCAGCCAGGAGTCAGTGCTGTGCCTCTGATGTGGGAGAGCCAACTTCAGAACACTGGTCCACAAGAGACCTCCCAGCTCCACGTAATATCAAATGGGGAAAATCTCCCAGAGGTCTCCACCTCAACAACAACACCCAGCTTCACTCAACGACCAGCAAGCTACAGTGCTGGACAACCTATGCCAAACAACTAGCGAGACAGGAACACAACCCTACCCATTAGCAGAGAGGCTGCCTAAAATCGTAAGCCCACAAACACCTCAAAACACACCACCAGACGTGGACCTGCCCACCAGAAAGACAAGATCCAGCCTCATCCAACAGAACACAGACACTAGTCCCCTCCATCAGGAAGCCTACACAACCCACTGAACCAATTTGAGCCACTGGGGACAGACACCAAGAACAAAGGGAACTACAAACCTGCAGCCTTCAAAAAGGAGAAACCAAACACAGTAAGATAAGCAAAATGAGAAGACAGAAAATCACAGAGCAGATGAAGGAGCAAGATAAAAACCCACTAGACCTAACAAATGAAGAGGAAATAGTCAGTATGCCTGAAAAATAATTCAGAATAATGATAATAAAGATGATCCAAAATCTTGGAAAGAGAATAGAGAAAATGCAAGAAACATTTAACAAGGACCTAGAAGAAGTAAAGAGGAAACAAGCAATGAAGAACAACACAATAAATGAAATTAAAAATACTCTAGAAGGGATCAATAGCAGAATAACTGAGGCAGAAGAACAGATAAATGACCTGGAAGATAAAATAGTGGAAATAACTACTGCAGAGCAGAATAAAGAAAAAAGAATGAAAAGAACTGAGGACAGTCTCAGAGACCTCTGGGACAACATTAAACGCACCAACATTAGAATTATAGGGGTCCCAGAAGAAAAAGAGAAAAAGAAAGGGACTGAGAAAATATGTGAAGAGATTATAGTTGAAAACTTCCTTAATATGGGAAAGGAAATAGTTAATCAAGTCCAGGAAGCACAGAGAGGCCCATACAGGATAAATCCAAGAAGAAACACACCAAGACACATACTAATCAAACTGTCAAAAATTAAATACAAAGGAAACATATTAAAAGCAGCAAGGGAAAAACAACAAATAACACACAAGGGAATCTCCATAAGGTTAACAGCTGATCTTTCAGCAGAAACTCTGCAAGCCAGAAGGGAGTACCAGGACATATTTAAAGTGATGAAGGAGAAAAACCTGCAACAAAGACTACTCTACCCAGCAAGGATCTCATTCAGATTTGATGGAGAAATTAAAAGCTTTACAGACAAAGCAAAAGCTGAGAGAGTTCAGCACCACCAAACCAGCTTTGCAACAAATGCTAAAGGAACTTCTCTAGGCAAGAAACACAAGTGAAGGAAAAGACCTAAAATAACAAAACAAAAACAATTAAGAAAATGGGAATAGGAACATACATATCGATAATTACCTTAAATGTAAATGGATTAAATGTTCCCACCAAAAGACACAGACTGGCTGAATGGATACAAAAACAAGACTCATATATATCCTGTCTACAAGAGACCCACTTCAGACCTAGGGACACATACAGACGGAAAGTGAGGGACCGGAAAAAGATAGTCCATGCAAATGGAAATCAAAAGAAAGCTGGAGTAGCAATTCTCATATCAGACAAAATAGACTTTAAAATAAAGAGTATTACAAGAGACAAAGAAGGTCACTACATAATGATCAAGGGATCGATCCAAGAAGAAGATATAACAATTGGAAATATTTATGCACCCAACATAGGAGTACCTCAATACATAAGGCAAATACTAACAGCCATAAAAGGGGAAATCAACAGCAACACATTCATAGGAGGAGACTTTAACACCCCACTTTCACCAATGGACAGATAATCAAAAATGAAAATAAATAAGGAAACACAAGCTTTAAATGATACATTAAACAAGATGGACTTAATTGATATTTATAGGACATTCCATCCAGAAACAACGGAATACACATTTTTCTCAAGTACTTATGAAACATTCTCCAGGATAGATCATATCTTGGGTCACAAATCAAGCCTTGGTAAATTTATGAAAATTGAAAATATCAAGTATATTTTCTGACCACAATGCTATAAGACTAGATATCAATTACAGGAAAAGATCTGTAAAACATACAAACACATGGAAGCTAAACCATACCCTACTTAATAACGAA
Organism: Orcinus orca; assembly: GCF_937001465.1. Classification (NCBI taxonomy): domain Eukaryota; kingdom Metazoa; phylum Chordata; class Mammalia; order Artiodactyla; family Delphinidae; genus Orcinus; species Orcinus orca. The sequence continues at coordinate 174,150,946 of NC_064561.1, read as the reverse complement.
GTGATCACTGAAGAAATCAAAGAGAAAATCAAAAAATACCTAGAAACAAATGGCAATGTAGACATGGCAATCCAAAGCCTATGGGATGCAGGAAAAGCAGTTCTAAGAGGGAAGTTTATAGCAATACAATCCTACCTTAAGAAACAGGAAACATCTTGAATAAACAACCTAACCTTGCACCTCAAGCAATTAGAGAAAGAAGAACAAAAAGAATCCAAAATTAGCAAAAGGAAAGAAATCATAAAGATCAGATCAGAAATAAATGATCAAGAAATGAAGGAAACGATAGCAAAGATCAATAAAAGTAAAAGCTGGTTCTTTGAGAAGATAAAAAAAAATTGATAAACCATTAGCCAGACTCATCAAGAAAAAAAGGGAGAAGACTCAAATCAATAGAATTAGAAATGAAAAAGGAGAAGTAACAACTGACACTGCAGAAATACAAAAGATCATGAGAGATTACTACAAGCAACTCTATGCCAATAAAATGGTCAACCTGGAAGAAATGGACAAAATCTTAGAAATGCACAATGTGCCAAGACTGAATCAAGAAGAAATAGAATATGTGAACAGACCAACCACAAGCACTGAAATTGAAACTGTGATTAAAAATCTTCCAACAAACAAAAGCCCAGGACCAGATGGCTTCACAGGCGAATTCTATCAAACAGTTAGGGAAGATCTAACACCTCTCCTTCTCAAACTCTTCCAAAATACAGCAGAGAGAGGAACACTCCCAAACTCATTCTACGAGGCCACCATCACCCTGATACCAAAACCGGACAAAGATGCCTCAAAGAAAGAAAACTAGAGGCCAATATCACTGATGAACATAGATGCAAAAATCCTCAACAAAATACTAGCAAAAGAATCCCACAGCACATGTAAAGGATTATACACCATGATCAAGTGGGGTTTATTCCAGGAATGCAAGGATTCTTCAATATATGAAAATCAATCAACGTGATACACCATATTAAAAAATTGAAGGAGAAAAACCGTATGATCATCTCAATAGATGCAGAGAAAGCTTTTGCAAAATTCAACACCGATTTAGGTTAAAAACCCTGCAGAAAGTAGGCATAGAGGGAAATTTCCTCAACATAATAGAGGCCATATATGACAAAGCCACAACCAACATCATCCTCAATGCTGAAAAACTGAAACCATTTCCACTAAGATCAGGAAGAAGACAAGGTTGCCCACTCTCACCACTCTTATTCAACAAAGTTTTGGAAGTTTTAGGCACAGCAATTAGAGAAGAAAAGGAAATAAAAGAAATCCAAATCAGAAAAGAAGAAGTAAAGCTGTCACTGTTTGCAGATGACGTGATACTATACATAGAGAATCCTAAAGATGCTGTCAGAAAACTACTAGATCTAATCAATGAATTTGGTAAAGTAGCAGGATACAAAATTAATGCACAGAAATCTCTCGCATTCCTATACACTAATGATGAAAAATCTGAAATAGAAATTAAGGAAATACTCCGATTTACCACTGCAACAAAAAGCATAAAATATCTAGGAATAAACCTACCTAAGGAGACAAAAGACCTGTATGCAGAAAATTATAAGATACTGATGAAAGAAATTAAAGATGATACAAATAGATGGAGAGATATACCCTGTTCTTGGATTGGAAGAATCAATATTGTGAAAATGACTCTACTACCCAAAGCAATCTACAGATTCAATGCAATCCTTATTAAACTACCACTGACATTTTTCACAGAACTAGAACAAAAAAATTCACAATTTGTATGGAAACACAAAAGACCCCGTATATCCAAAGCAATCTTGAGAATGAAAAATGGAGCTGGAGAAATCAGGCTCCCTGACTTCAAACTATACTACAAAGCTACAGTAATCAAGACAATATGGTACTGGCACAAAAACAGAAATATAGATCAATGGAACAGGATAGAAAGCCCAGAGATAAACCCACGCACATATGGTCACCTTATCTTTGATAAAGGAGGCTGGAATGTACAGTGGAGAAAGGACAGCCTCTTCAATAAGTGGTGCTGGGAAAACTGGACAGGTACATGTAAAAGTATGAGAATAGGTCATCCCTAACACCATACACAAAAATAAGCTCAAAATGGATTAAAGAGCTAAATGTAAGGCCAGAAACTATCAAACTCTTAGAGGAAAACATAGGCGGAACACTCTATGACATAAATCACAGCAAGATCCTTTGTGAACCACCTCCTAGAGAAATGGAAATAAAACCAAAAATTAACAAATGGGACCTAATGAAATTTCAAAGCTTTTGCACAGCAAAGGAAACCATAAACAAGACCAAAAGACAACCCTCAAAATGGGAGAAAATATTTGCAAATGAAGCAACTGACAAAGGATTAATCTCCAAAATTACAAGCAGCTCATGCAGCTCAATAACAAAAAACAAAAACCCAATCCAAAAATGGGCAGCAATCCTAAATGGGCATTTTTCCAAAGAAGATATACAGATTGGCAACAAACACTTGAAAGAATGCTCATCATCATTAATCATTAGAGAAATGCAAATCAAAACTACAATGAGGTATCTCCTCACACCAGTCAGAATGGCCATCATCAAAAAATCTATGAACAATAAATGCTGGAGAGGGTGTGGAGAAAAGGGAACAGTCTTGCACTGCTGGTGGGAATGTGAATTGGTACAGCCACTATGGAGAACGTATGGAGGTTCCTTAAAAAACTACAAATAGAACTACCATATGACCCAGCAATCCCACTACTGGGCATATACCCTGAGAAAACCAAAATTCAAAAAGAGTCATGTACCAAAATGTTCATTGCAGCTCTATTTACAATAGCCAGGATATGGAAGCAACCTAAGTGTCCATAATCGGATGAATGGATAAAGAAGATGTGGCACCTATATACAATGGAATATTACTCAGCCATAAAAAGAAAGGAAATTGAGCTATTTGAGGTGGATAGACCTAGAGTCTGTCATACAGAGTGAAGTAAGTCAGAAAGAGAAAGACAAATACTGTATGCTAACACATATATATGGAAACTAAGAAAAAAAAATGTCATGAAGAGCCTAGGGGTAAGACGGGAATAAAGATACAGACCTACTAGAGAATGGACTTGAGGATATGGGGAGGGGGAAGGTTAAGCTGTGACAAAGTGAGAGAGTGGCATGGACATATTTACACTACCAAACGTAAAATAGATAGCTAATCGGATGCAGCCATATAGCACAGGGAGATCAGCTCAGTGCTTTGTGACCACCTAGAGAGGTGGGATAGGGAGGGTGGCCGGGAGGGAGTCACAAGAGGGAAGAGATATGGGAACATATGTATATGTATAGCTGATTCACTTGTTATACAGCAGAAACTAACACACCATTGTAAATCAATTATACTCCAATAAAGATGTTAAAAAAAATTAAAAAGTAACAATGGAAATTTAAAAGAAAAAAAAAGAATGTGCTTGTGAGGTTATTTGAAGAGATCTATCATACTACACTTTTACATCAATGCTGAGAACTAGGCATTAGAAAAGGAAGCAGTAAGAATGGTAAGTTATACCATCTTTCATGGATATCTACAAAATAATAACATTGTTCATTTAAAAGATGAGTGTTCCATTTTGACTCTCTGTATAAAACCACTTTTTGCCAGAAAAATCAGTAGTTCCTCTTAACATTTTCTACTAAAACGTACATGAATATTGTCCCAACTCAATAATATATTACTGTTTGTTCACAGGCACTTGTGAAATATTCTCCTGTCATGAGCAAAAGAAGAAATAATATTTGTTGATTTAAAGAAACAATCAGAACCCCTGAAAATAAAGATTTCAATCAAGGTATAAAATATTTACCAATTGACTTATGCAATTCAAAACAGCATGAGAAATAAAATTACAATCCCATCAGTCGAGGAAGAATAATCTCAAAGTTTTATTTAAAATTCAAAAACACTTTAAAGTGGTGGTATTCTTGTAGAGCTCATTATATCACAAAATTTGCTTTAAAGGAGTCTAAACTCAGGCATGATTATTACTATGAGAAAAAACAAAAAAATTACTGTCCCTAAGAGGTAAATAATATTAGCCCAATCTTTTAGAAAATAAATTCATTTATTAAGTAAAAATATAATAACTTTGATTACAACTGTAATCTAAGTAATATTTAAGCTTAAAATGGAATAAATGAAAAGACACAAAAGTAACTAGAATTGGAGTGCCAAACCACCAATTGGCTATTGTTCATCCAATAACTCATGTGTAGCAAGTTAAAGCATCTTATCATCAAGTAGTATATTAGTGTGCCAGACATTTATTAGTAATTTTATATAATTTGTCCCATTTAATCCCCAAAGTAATAAAATAAGGTAGGTTCTGTAGCACTATCCAAGTTTTACAGTTGGGAATATCAGCCTGTTATGTCTTTTCCTGGATCCTGATATCTGAAAATCTATACTGCATAGTCCTTCATGGTTTAGATCACTCTGTATCCAGAAAAATTTGTACTAAACTTGTGTGTTGAACCCTGTGGAGATTGTAACCCTGATCAGTTTAGAATAGTGTTAAATGTGACTCAATTTTCATCATGCTCTCTATTTCATTAAACTTTTACTTAGATCTCCAAAAGAGAGATCTCTGTCTCAAAAGAGAGTATAGAATAGTGACTGAAATAGGACAGTTTCTTGAGCACACAAGTGTGAATCATAGAGACCTACCTTACAGCAATGCTTAAAAGATTAAATAAGTTAACATTTGCACAGGTCCTATTCCTACATAAGTACTTTTAATTTATTTGGATTTACTTTATTGCTATTTCCTTGTAACACCTAAAGTTAGATGCTTTGCTCATCAATTTTCACTCTTTCTTCTTCTCTAGTTTAATCATTTAATGCAATAAATTTCCATCTAAGTACCACTGTAGCTGCATTCTACAGGTTTTGACAAGAGCAATTTTGTCATTGATGTCCAAAAGAAATCATTTGATGTTATGTGCTTTCATGATTTTTCTTTTTCCTCACCACTCAGGGGCAAAATTACTTATGGATCATTAGATGAGGGAGGAAAAGACAAGTGGTTCTATTTTACTATTTTCCCTTAGTACAATTGTCCTTTTTAAGACATCGCTTATATGAAAAGCTAAGAACCCTATTTTTCTTCCTGATTTTTCTGCAGAACAGAAAAAAAAAATGGCCTTTTGCAGCCATATTGTGGAAATGAGAATTTACATCTAACTACTAGGCTGCAACTATGCAATGGCCAATAATGGGTCTTTTTCACACTGAAAGGGAAATTGGTGGTTTATTAAGTCATGATTTACAAGAGAAAAAAAATATATATATATATATATCTCCCAAATCTAATCAAGAGTGACCTCAAAAATCTGTAAAAAGATGAAGGTAATGTTGAATCAGGAACTCCTGGTGACTCCATTAATTCTCTGTACGCCACAGGGTCCATTGGCACCAATTTGTAGAAGATTTTTTGATCAGTTCCAAATATTTTTGAGTATTGTTATTTTAAAGCTTTCATTCTTTGTCAGAGTAATTAAAAGAAAAATTATAAAAATTACTTAATTTAAAAAATAAAAGTCATTTTACTTGAAAATACAATCTAAATCCATTAGAGTTATTTTTATATATCTTATACACGTTATGGGGTATCAATGACATTGTTTTCCTGTATTTTGAAATATTATTTCATTATAACTCACCATTACTTACAATTATTTCTAACCATGCTACCAAAGATTAAAAGAATAAGTAAACTTTAGAAGGATGCAATAGCTACAGGGAAGAGAAAATACTAAAGTAAATTATTATCTTTCCATTTTTTATTATGTTACCCAAAGTATTGCATCATTTTTCAAGAAGGTATTAAATAAATTGGAAATGCCATCTTTATAATCTATTTTTAAAATATATTGAACATAGCTGAGAATTCAGAATTTTATGTATTCTATATACAATGGCAAAGAGAAAAAACTGATATGAGAAAACATGTTATTACTAGATGAATCAGGAGATTAACACAAAGAGACAAAGAGCAGCCCTCTGGACTCTAATACTGAAGGTCAAAGTTATCATATCAGTGAACTCAGACTGAATCTTCAAATGATGATATCCTGAATGAGTTTTCCAAATTCAGGAGCCAACGAATGAATACTCTGAGAACAAAAAGAAAATAGAGCTTTCTCTCCAGTTAGAAAGAATGTTATCTTACTTCAGCTAGATTTAGGATCATCACTGTCATGGGCGAAGGCTTTAAAAAAATATCCAAATGCTTCCCCTATAAAATGAACTGTAGTAGGATCATTATTAGCTATGCTGTCATTTCCAATAATCTAATTCTTAGTTTATGTCATAATTTGGAAAATGCAGGAATTTTAGATTAATCTACATAATGCACATTGAGAGGATAAAAAAAGCACCACTTGCCAGTTCTTATACTTTCATATATTTTCTGTATTAAAACATCCAATTTTATAGTGCCATGAAATAGAAAGTTCAATTTACACTTTTAGTTACTAATGTGTATAATATATAAATATGTATATTGAACCTTCAGGAAAGAATTGAAACTTCACTGAGCCTCTATTATTTGAATCTCCCAAGGTGAATATTGGAAAAATATTTCCAATATTTTGGAAACTTTCTTTACCTCCATGACCCACAGTTTACACCTTCTTTTAAACAATTTTATTTTATGTAGTTCAGTAACAGAATCAGATAGAAGAAATCATCAGAACATTTGTTTTGTATTTGGAAGATTGCTGATAAATTCAGAGCGTTGTTTTATAAAGGTTACTGATATCAAGTCTGTCTTTTGCCAAATTACAAATATTCCTAATCTCCTACATTGTCTCTCACCATGTCAGCTTACTGGGAGCTATTTCTGATTATCTGGTCACCTGTGGAACTCAGTGGAATGATGTTGGAAGAGGCCCTCACCACAGCCACAGGTCTTGATGAGCTCAGAAGCAGGATTTAGAGTTCATACATTTGAAATTGGTGCATGGCCAACCCCTGGTGACCTTGATTCTCAGTTTCCCCAGACATGTAGTCCCTCCCTGCCTTGGCCTTTGGCCATCTTTTCTGTTTATTCTTCAACTGCCTGTTTAGCATTTACTCACTTTCCTATCCACTGCTATCAGCTCTATTGTTAATTCTAATTCACTCTTAGGTCATGAAATTTATTCCAGCCCTGATGATTTCTCCACTATGTCCTAGGGAATGCTGATGAATTATCCAAGATGTTACCATTATCCCCATGTGAGACATTTGGATGGATCCCCTTTGCTAGAGTTGAGATGCATTCCTAAAGGCAATAATCCTAGGGTTACCCCTCTTGCCTGATCTGATATGATGCCAAATCCTTGAATACATCCTGATGACCTGCTCACTTCCTATATTCAACAAACATTTATTGAGAACTATCTATATCAGGGCCAGGGTTAGACACAGTTTCTCCCTTCAAAGACCTCAAAGTGCACTGCAATCGTTCTAAGTCTTGACAACATATAGTGAGTGCTTTAAAAATGAAGATTGCTTGGCCTTACACTCAGGCATCTCAATCCCATAAAACCAAGGAATCCCATAAACCAAAGGAGGTGCGTGAGAAACTGTATAGTAAGAATTACTCCAAATGATACTGGTACTCATCAGATTATCTCATATATAGGAATAAACACACAAACCAATAACAGTGGAGCCAATTATACATGTTAAGATAGTTTACTCATGGTAATTGAGGTGCTGGAGGTTGGAGCCACCTTCAAATTAGTCTTGAACAGTTTCTTTTTTTACTAAGATATAATTGACATTTAAAATATATTAGTTTCATGTGTATAACTGAGTGATTCACTATTTGTATATATTGAACACTTTCTTGCATAGTATTTAGCTTGAGCTGAATTTTTCCAGCCTCAGCTGTGACTCTAAACAATTTACCATGACATTGAGAGGGAAAACATTGGAGAAATTAAAAGCATAGTCTCTGGAGTCAGCCTGCCACTTGCCAGCTCAGTGAACTTGAGTATGCTACTTAACTGTGCACTTCAGTTTCTTATCTGTAACTTGGGTAATAATTTTATTCACCTTTTAGGGATGTTGAGATGGTTAAATACAAAAATGTATTGTCATGTTTATAATGATGTCCACTGCATAACCAAATAAACATATTAAATAAATGCAAGCTATTAATTTTTCTAAGAGAAGAATATTTGTCAGATGACTTTTTGAAAAATGAGAAGGTTATTACTTAAACCATCAAAACATTTTGTATTGTAATTTAAATATTTTTGCATAACTTTCTACCTTATTGATCAGAATAAGTGACTGTAGTTTAGCCTCTCCTGAAGGCTTAGGTTAGGGTTCTCTTTCTGGTCATTGATTGTGAAGCCCTGTGTTGAATAGCAGGCCCATAATTCACTGAAAGATGGATTGTTTGGCCCATAGGAAAGAGATTCAGATTGCATTGATTTTCTAGAAGGTACTCTTGTTCCTTCATATTCAGTAGACATATTTTTACTCTACTAAGGACACTGAATGCAACATCCTTTGCCTGCTGAAGAATACCTGATGAAGCACCTAAAAGAAGCTATTTAATACAATTTCAATTTTAAGAACAATGCAAACTCAAGTGGAGTTAGATTCTTGTAGAGCAAAGTAAAGAAACTAATTTCCAGCTGTTCTTAAAAGCTCAGGTACTTTTATGCTTATTTTTTAAATTAATTTTTATTGGAGTATAGTTGCTTTAAATGTTGTGTTAGTTTCTGATGTACAGTAAAGTGAATCAGCTATACATATACATATATCCCCTCTTTTTTGGATTTCCTTCCCGTTTAGGTCACCACAGAGTACTGAGTAGGTTTCCCTGTGCTATATAGTACGTTCTCATTAGTCATCTATTTTATACATAGTAGTGTACATATGTCAATCCCAATCTCCCCATTCATCCCACCCCCCCTCCTTTCCCCATTGGTATCCATACGTTTGCTCTCTACGTCTGTGTCTCTATTTCTGCTTTGCAAATAAGTTCATCTGTATCATTTTTCTAGATTCCACATATAAGTGATATTATACTTTTATGCTTATTTTAACTTGGTAATTTTGTGCTGTGAGTTTAAGTTGTGGAATTTTTGTCGAATGATTAAACCCATATTTTTGTATGAAATATAAATATTCCAAATCAATATGATTTCAGCTTTGCATCATGCCAAATACAAAGATGTTACACAATATTGACTCCAGGGGCATTAGGTAGTAAGTCAGTGTATCAGTCAGAAAGAAACAGAGCCCACGTCAGCTATTTCAATAGAGTGAAATAGTTACAAAGCAGTTAAAAAGCTGAAAGCTTAAATGAGCAGACTGTGAGACAATTTATTAATAAGCAAAAGCAGGAAGCTGCTATTAGCCATTGGAAGAGGCAGAGTAACCCAGGTCTGGGATCCAGAGCTTCTGGTGAGAATAAGAACCACAGATGAGATCCACCTACTTTTATAAGAACCCCTGAAGCAGAAAAAGAGGTTGAGTGATTCTCCCATCTTCTGATACTACAATTTTTTTCCAGTGACTGTCATTCGTTAATTGGTAAGAAAATAGTTGATTAACAGAGAAGACTGGGACTTCCCTGGTGGCTCAGTGGTTAATAATCCACCTGTCAATGCAGGAGACACGGGTTCGAGCCCTGGTCTGGATAGATCCCACATGCTGCAGAGTGACTAAGCCCGTGAGCCACAACTACTGAGCCCGCATGCCACAACTACTGAAGCCCACGCGCCTAGAGCCCATGCTCTGCAACAAGAGAAGCCACCACAATGAGAAGCCCACGCACCACAATGAAGAGTGGCCCCCGCTCACCGCAACTAGAGAAAGCCCGTGAGCAGCAACAAAGACCAAATGCAGACAAAAATTAATTAATTAATTAATTAAAAAAAAATACTGAACTCCAGATTGTTTAAAAAAAAACCAAAACACACAGAAAAGACTGGATCTAAGAGCAAAGTTTGCCACAATGAGAGTATAAGGAAATAAATTACAATATAATAATGACTTCCTGAAGCTCTATTATAGAAGAGTAAAGACATATGTGCTCAGATATGCCCAGAGACATGTTTTTTGTAACATCACCAAATTAATATCCCATAATTACTAAGCCTATGGTTTCTTCATTTTCTTTAAGTACTATTGCCATAAAAAATAACAATTAAATTAGAAGAAAACTTGATTCTGTTTATTATCAACTCTGTATTTAACTTGAAAGCAAGATTAAATGTGACTCAAAATTCCAGGTAAAGCTAAAAGTAAAAAAAAGAAAACTATTTATACATTAAGCATATGTTGATAAATTGAGGCTATCTTATGTTAGAATATCCTAGAACCTTGTTGACAATTGTATATCACTGTGGTTTGTAGTAAAAGTAGACAACAACCACCACAAGATTTTTTTCAATATATTTTTCCTCTTGCACCCTGCAAGTAGGCTAAGAAATGGGAAAATGATCCTAAAGTAACAACAAATGTTAATAGGGAAGAAAATATATTGTAACCTAATTTATTCAGGTTGGTCATTTTCTCCAAGCTGTGTTCCATTTTGTGCATTCTGTTTTAATGCACTCCTGAAAGTATTGACATTGCCGATTCTCCCTGTCAGCTGACAGGACCATCAAAGTTGAATTTGAACTGCCGGGTGAATTTACCTCTTATTCGTTAGTGAGACAAAGTTTAGGAATTCATTAAATCTCTCTAAATATAGCTTCCCCATTTAAATACAGAAAAGAAAGTAACCAAAATCATTTACCTGGAACCACAGTTAGGCTATTAGGAACATGTTTTAGAAATGTCACTAAACACTTATAACACCATGTGGAGTTATTTACCCCATTTCACAAGGAAGGAAGAAACCAAGGCACAAAGGATTCAAAGTTCCATTTGCCTAGAGCAACAGATGAGCAAAACCACAGTTTTGGCAAGATCTCTGCCCTATATCATAATAAAAACTAAACTAGCACGATTAGAATGTGCCAGGCAAACTTCTAAGAACTCTCAGTAAATTAACCCAATGAGTACTCAAAAAAGAATTTTTATACAGGTGAAGCATTAAAAACACAAAGAAGTTAAACAATTTGTCCAAGGTCCCACAGTTATTAAGTGGCAGAACTTGGATGCAGTTTGGCCCCAGAATCTCCACTGACAAACAGTGTTATATTTATTACCTCTCAACATACTGTGTTAGGGATGTTATGAAGATCATACAAAGCATTATATGTGAAAATATCCTTGAAGTACAGCATGCTATATGTACATAAATTATTATTGCAATTCATAACAAGAGGAGAAAATATCAGAAGATACTAAAGGTGATTATAATAAGTACCATTCAGAATATTATGATGAAAATCAATCTCAGTGGCTTTTTGTCTTTGAAAAATAATGCTACACAGTAGATGCAGTCCAGACATGCTGTACATCTGAGTAAAGATGTGCAGTAGTTTCCCATGGAATTTAGCATAATTTCTAGACATTTACACTAACCTAACAATCTCTACCTAAATTGGTACTGGCTACCTTGCCAATCTTAACCCTTAATATCTTCCCCTGTCCCACAGTTTAAAAGCATTGGGGCATTAGGACTGGCATATACACACAACCATGTGTAAAATAGATGGCTAGTGGGAACTCGCTATAAAGCACAGGGAGCTCAGCTCGATGTTCTGTGATGACCTAGATGGGCACGATGGGGGGAGTGGGAGGGAGGTCCAAGGGGGAGTGGATATATGTATACATATAGCTGCTTCACTTCGTTGTACAGCAGAAACTAACACAACATTGGAATGCAATTATATGCCAACAAAAAAATTATTTTTATAAAAGAATAAGGTCTTTTTGCTAGTCTTTAAAAATATAAGCTTAATCTGCCTTAACAATTCCTTCTGCCCATAAGGCAATTTTCGCTGATCTCCTCATGGGCGGCACTTTCTTATATTTGAATCACTTCCTCAGAGGTTCTTACTTGACCTCTTAAAGTAGGCACGCGGTCAAATCCTAGTCTATTGCCTTGTTTTTATACGCTGCAGAGCAATAATTTATATTTCATGGTTTTAAAAAATTTTTTTGATAGCTAAAGACTTTCACACCCAATTAAAAGCAGTCTACATTTGAGTACAAGCCTTGTCTCTCTTCATGGACTGGCATATGGTAGGTATTTAGTAAATGTGGGTGGTGAATAAATGAAAGAATGAATGAATCATAATTAAATAACTAAATGAATATAAATTTCTGAGTATAGAAAGCATTGTTATACTAAGACCAAGATCATGGGTTAGAGTGCTATGAAAACCAATTAACATTAGCAGAGTTTCACTGTTGAAAAGTAATTCGTCAACATGAAAATTCATTATATTAGTCAAAATAAAATCAAGGTACAGGTATAGATAGAAAACTCATATCTGCACCATTTATTGGGAATATAAGACATTATTTATAAGACAGTATTAATAGTGGCAAAAAAATGAAAGATGTTATACATAGCATTCTATGAATGCAAAATAAATATCATTTATTTAAAATTGTAAAAAGGAACAAACATGGAATTCAGTAAAGTTATTTTGTGTTTAAATATCGACAAAAAATCCCTTTGGAGTAATATACTATCATCTTTGAAAATAAAGCAAATTATTTTAAATATATTTACCCAAACTTCTATTGTTCTTTTTATTTTTTCCAAAATTATTTTGGTTTTAATTCTCAGTACTTACTTCAAGACCATTTCACCTATAAAAGTCTTACAGTTAGCTTTGCTTTATACACGTTCATTTATATTCACATGAAACACCTTTCTCTCAAGACTTATTTTCTCTTATTTGCCTTTGTCACTGTTGATGTATGAAATAAGCCACTTAACTGTAAGAAGTGTTTAAATTGAATAAGGATGACATTGACAATGAGGTGAAGCTTACATGAATATATGTTTAAAGTAAAATGACTTTTCCTAAGATTTACAATAAAACCTTTTACGTTAAGACAGCTGAGGTCAATATGCTTGAGATCAAAGTTAGATTGTAGGATTTATGGTTAATCTTATACTCTATATTTTAGCAGTAAATTATGATCCTGATGTATCATTTCTGTCTAGAATTTCAACCATGGCTGACATGTATATAATTTTTAGCTTAATTTATTATAATAAAAAATGGGTTCTTCCAAATCAATGTTTACAACCTATCTTTTCTTCATATTCCTTTATTTTTCTTTTCAAGGGTAGTGGACAGAAAAAGCTAAAAAAATTTTACAAGGCTACTACTCTTGTTCTGAAGTTTTCCAATAAGGAAAGATCACATTTTTAGAAATGAAACTCAGCATTGATAATGACTGCCCGAATTTAAAAAGGTATCTCTTGAAACTAATTAATTGAAGTAGAACTCGAAAATATGCACATTAAGGGACATAAATTCTATAGGATATTTTCTAAAGAATAGGATTCCATGAGCAAATAAATTTTGTAAATACAGTTTTGTGTCATACCTTGGAGAGTAAGTCACACTAATCAGTATACTAAAAGTTTTGAGAAATTCAGCTGTAATGGTATCTGACTATCTCATACATAATCTGTTTAATTCAGTTTTTACAAACTCACTTTATTACAGGTGTCCTTCATGCAACAACCTAGTAATTTTAGGAGAATATACTTTGGCAAAAAATCACTTAGATTTTTTTTCTAAATTAATTTATGCTTATTTATGTTAAAGTGCTTTTGCATTAAGTTTATCTTACGTCTATATTTACTAGAATATATTCTTCCCCTGATCATTCTAGATAACTGTACATATGTGTGTATTCATTAGAATTCTTGTGCCTCTCTCAGGTAAGATTTTTACCAGCATCAATGTGAACACACACACAATGTGCACATATGTTATAGAAATAAACAAAATCTGATTTCCGTGATGGCAAGTCAAAATTAGCCTGTGTTTTCACGGTCCATCTTTGAATGATCCCTAGACTTTGGTTGACAAGAACAGTGAGCAGAGAACTCACCACCCTGCCTCTTACTTTGGATAAGAATAGGAAAGAAAGTTAAGTTTCCCGGAGAAAGGACAATGATTCTATCAAGTACAAGGAAATGGAGATAGATTTACATAATTTGGGAGCATGGACATATTAGAAGGGTCATGGTTTGGGAAATTATAAAGTAGCAGCATCAGGAGATAAAGCATAGCTGTGAATATTCTACATATAGAAGAATGGGATGGGTGAGATAATGTTGAAGATAGAAGCTTATGCCCAAACCAACTGATACGTTTTAAGTGGAGAGAAGTGAGAGTTGGAATAAGAGGCAGAGGGATAAACACTTGGAGGAAGAAAAGTGAGGGAAAGCAAGAGTAATGAACATTGCTCCTTGTGAAATGCAGATGGACTCAGAAGAAATGATGAGAGTCACTGTGACAAAGATACATTAAAATGCTTAAAATATTATCAAAATATCCTCCCACCCCATCCCCAGACACACACAATCCAGAACAAACCTGCACTCTAAAGTAAATATTTTTATTATTTACATTAAATAATAAAAAAAATTATTGAATGAATAACCATTCTTTTTTAAAAAATGCCAATTGGCCAGGTTCAGAAAAATAAGAATAATCAATGTAGACTGTAAATATAAAAATAGACTTGAAGAAGATTTTTACCTTTGCTGACTGTCTACTAATTGTAGGATTTTCCTTGAGTTATATGAATAATTATTAATTGTGAGTTTGCTTTATTAGGATAAATAAAAACCCAGTAAGCCAAAATGAACGTTATACATGTCTTATGTGATAACCAGTATAAATGCTTTTAAATCAGAAGTGAAGGAGTAATTATTCACTAGTAGGATTATTATGGGAAACAAACAAGATTATGAATCTACTGATTATAAGATAGCATATTGTATAAAGCTAATAAATCATTGAATCTATATGAAACAAATAAACATTAATTCTGCTCTTTGTAGGATCTTCCTTGAGTTGTGTGAATAAGTTTTCTATATGCTTTATTTGAGTGACTATAAACTAAGTCACCCAAAACTCATGCCTCATAAGGTTTTATGAATTCCAAGGATAACTACTTTAAAAGTTTGAATAGAACACGGAAATGTCACTGGTAAAATGTTATATGAAACAACCAAACACCACCACGAGTAGCCATGTCTCCTCCCAAATATAAAATCATATTTTATAGCATCACTTTACCTTATTAAACATTCCACTTTGACATTCATTTATTTAATGACTATTTCTATTTGTGGAGTTCTTAAACTTCCCCTCTTAGTTATTCATAATATGTCATCATATACTATTTGACTTTGATAAAATTCAATAAATGTATCTAATTTTAGCTGTTAATAATTCCTACTTGAATGGAATTCTTTTAAATTGTTTCCATCTTCTATTAAAAAGTTATCAATATTGAAGAAATGAATTTCCATAAATATATGCTGAATTTTCTTTCATATAAAAACACAGTTGATCATATAAACTTAGAAGATCAGTCAAAGCAGATTGGACTAAATAAATGCATCACGGTATTTCTCCATGGAAGAAAGGGATTCTGTGCCAATAATTATATATGAAAATATTTAAATATTTTTGTATTTTTTCCTTCTAAATATTGCTCATTAATTCATTCCTAACATTCTTAATTTCTTATCAAAGTGCTACAAATGTTTAACACAATGTCTGTGTCTTACTAGCTTTGGGTTCCTTTTATTCATATGCAGAACAAAATTATTAATATTAGTTCAAGTTAACTTGCAATGTTAGGACACTGATGTTGAACAAAACATATGGCATTGAAAAAGCTGATGCCTAAATCTGCATATTTAAAATATGTCCTTTAGAGAGTTGCTAATATAAATACTATCTATCTCATAGTGTCTTTGTAATAAGGAAGCAGAATAAGTCTTAGATTTGTCTTTGAATGGTCATTCATATGCACTTATTTTAATAGTTTACAAATCTAATTTTCCCTACTTGTTACTTTTGCTAAATTCAATCCCCCTAAGATAAGTAATGACATAAAAATAGAGCTAGTACAATAACATCACTCCCCAGGGAATGTCTACAGGAGGCCACCTTTGTCACCTCAATCACAAACAATGGTTGCTCTTATTTCACCTTCATTGTTGTTTGTTTTTTGCCCGATGTTTTCCTCAGTCTAGCTCATGCCACTTTGGTGTACAATGAGGTAAGGGATGCATCTCTGATAATGTTATGACAATGTTATTTAGTTTACGGGATTTATAAAACTAGAGTTCTAAATATAACCTAGAATGTTTTGGTATTTCTTATTTGTTCAATAGTAGACCTTAAAAGTAAATTTTAGATAGAAAGTGTTTGTGTACAGACACATACACAACTGTGGTACAAAAGAACTGTAAGCAGTTTTGCAACAAAAGTTAAAACAAAGTTTTGGAGAGTATCGAGGAGAAGCCATTGATTTATTCTGACTGAAGACAAGGGAAAATTCATCCAAAAAATGTTAAAATATAGCTAGCTTCAGAAGATGAGTAAGATTTTGACAGATGAAAATGTGTGGAAAATCCTCCTAGATATTTTGATATTTTAAAAAATTGACAGTGCAACATTTTTGGCAGCTTCTCTTTATTAGCTTTTTTTTTACCCTGAGCTCTAGGCAGACATTTAGCAATTAATCTTCTGGAGCTACAGTGAAATAGGCAAGTGTGATGGGAAGCATGAATAGCTCAGTGCAAGGATAAAAGATAAAAAAGACAGAAGTGACAAGTCTAAGATCATAAAAGCAATCACTCATCAGAGATTAGGATTCCTGAATTTTAGCCTTCACTATGTAGCCTTTAGTCCAATAGTAGATATCACTGGCATTCTTCCATTTACTTGCCATGATGATGTGTCAGGAAAAAAGAAAACTCTAGGATTTTAGTCCTTTACCAACTATACTACAGTCTAGAAATAATCTGTTTCTCTAAGAGAGGTATAATAATTATTTCAATGTTCAATGGAAAAAGATGGCTTCCTAAAATGTACTTATAGATCCACTTGCTTTCTGAAGAATGAATTCATCTTGGCTCAGATTTGCATCAATGTTATTGATATATTTTATCACCATTGTCATCATCATTTTCCTTTTACTCTCCACATCATGAATCCCACCCATTCACTTACTTTCATGACAATATGTCAGTTTTAATTTTGTCACATTTTCTGTTGGTATCAATGTACATTCAGAATATACATAGATCGTTTAAATCTATCTTCAGAAAAAAACTATTCCTCCAATATAGCAGATTTTCTTCCTGTCTTTAATATTTAGGAGGTGTGTAGGCTAATAATTAAGAGATTTCCCAGGAACGAAATGCATTCTTGATAAAAGTCAAAATATCAGGCATTTGTTAGAACCAGCACAATATTCTCTAGAATTAATTAAATCATAAAATTATATATATACAAAGCATGGAATGGTTTTTACTCGCCTTTACTAAAGGATCAAAATGCTATACACATTTTGAAATAAGAACTTGAAAGAGAGGTCCAGTTTTGAAAACTGGAAGAAAATGACACAGTATGGAGAGTAAGTAAAAGATAGTGTTTCACATTCAGGCTGCATAGATATTATATGTATGCATATATTTGTAACAACTTGGAATAAAGGACATGACTACTCTGTAAGTTATAATAAGTAATTATTATTTTTCATTATTTTCATACCTAACAAATCCTATTATAAGTCCAGGTCAAGAAGCTGAACTTCACTAAAGAGTACAAATATGATTCATAAATTGTAACAAATATGATTCATAAATTTTAAATGAACTAACAATTATGATTCATAAATCTTAAATGGGAGCATAAGAAGTAGATCAGAAGAGATATAGGAGGGGTTTCAGAGTCATAGAAAACTTTAGTCATGAAGTAAACAAAGTTATGGTGGAAGGTCATGGGCTAAATCCTGGAATCGTTGATATAAAATAAGAAAGTGTCTTTACTGACCATGAGTCAAAATGGACTGTCCTAGCTCCCATATTCAGACCCAAGTATAGAAAGCAGAAAGTAAATGTCAAATGGGTAGTACTGATTGTTATAATGGAGAGTTGAAGGATAGTATATGAGTTAGTGTAAGTAAAACATGCTAATTTAGTAAATTCAGAGAGAAGTGCACTATCAGAAGTACTTTGTAATGAAACCAACAAATGAGACAAAGAAAATCTTCAGAATGGTTTCTTACTTGCTAACAGAAAAGTGAAGTGAGTTGGGATCACAGTTTAAGTTTGATTAGATGCAGTAAGAATCCACTTGATATTGGTGTGTGCACAGTTCATCCTGGTTGTCACAAATCTTATTTTGATAATTTTAAAATTTAAAAAAAGTTCACATTTAAAGGACATATAAAGACTCCCATTTTGAGGCAGACTGGTAGAATATTACAGAATGTATTTTTGCCATGGACAAAGAATGAGATAATGGGGGGGGCAATGGGAGAGAAGAATCTGGATCTTTTATAAGTTGTAAAATTGGTCTCTATGATCTGAAATTTTCTGGGAATTGTATAATGTTTAGCTCTCTTTGACTATGTATGTGGTTTGCTGCTTGATAAACTAAATATTTATAGTTCCACATTATATCACTTTTCATATCTGATTCCATTACTTCATGGAAGAAAATTTAGAGGGAATAGAGTGATTGAGTTAAAAATAAGTATTATAATACCTACAGAAAATAGTAACATATAGCATTTATCTTTGTTTAGGACAATACTTACCTTTATTTAGTCATTGATATTCAGTTGGAAGATGGGTGGAGGTTACACTGTACATACAAAAAACATATGAGAAGATTTCTACAATATGAACATCTAATATTTTCTGCCACATTAAAATAATTTCTCTTAAATGTATGTCTGTTGTATTGGTGAACATATCACTATAAAACTTAGTGCTTTAAAATAATCCATTTATTTGCATGGTACAAGTAGAAATTATTATTATTAAAAGCAGGTCTCAGTGATTGCATTAATTAGCATTTAGAGCTTCCAGAGAGGGAGCTGAAGAAGGAAATACCTAAAAGAAGAAAGCCATATGGACATGATTACAAAATATATATATACAAACTACACAAAATCATTAGCTGGTGCTTAAACTCCAATTCTCCAAGGAACTCCCATAAAAACCATAGCTATAAGGCTGAAAGACAGGATAAAATTTTTCAGTAGCCACTTAGGACTAAGAAGACAGATTTTGGAGTTTAATCCTGCTAAGTAAGAGGGACTTCAGAAGTGTTTTGTGCTTTATATTCAAACCCCAGAAAGGCTAGGTCTTAAGATTAGGACTACATTCTAGAACCTAAGGGGTTTGTCCAAGATATAACATCAAAATAGAAATAGACTCACTTTAACAAACTCTAAAATCAAAACTCCACAAAACTCAACATAATCACCAATAGTTTAATTGCCTTCTAGATCAAAATTTAAAAACCCTTTAAAAAAGATAAACACCAGAGTCTATAAATATATCATCCACAATGTCCAGTATGCAATAAAAAATAATAACAGACATATTAAAAAAAAAAGAAAAAATACAGGAAAATGTGATATTGAGTCAAGAGAGAAACCCGTCAATAGAAACAGACCAATTTTGGAATTATCAGATAAAGGATATAAACAAACTATCATTGATATGTTAATGAATCTTCAGAAAACTATGGGACTACTGGGTAAAGAGATTTGGACTATCAGAAGAGATGTTAAAACTCTAAAATATAGAAATTGAAGATATAGAATGAAAAATAAAACATCTCAAATAATGAATAAGCATTATTGTATCAGAGGAAATCTGTAAGAATATAGGTGATTCAAAAAACATAATTAACAATTTGGTCTTAAAAGATGATTATAAAATTATGTATGCCACGACTGTAGAGTGCACCTGGTTTCAAATACACAAGTAATATTATAAAAATTAACTAAATTCTGGCCATAAAGTAGCTCTTAAAATAAAGCTAAACTAAAACTATATTTTTTTGCCACAATGCAATCATTTAGACAGCAAAAATGATATGTAAATAACCCATAATTTAAGACAAAATTAAAAGAGAAATTTAAAACTTTTGATGAATCATACAACTGGTGGGATGTATCTTAAAGTGTTTTAAGTGAAATTTTTAACCCAAACTGAAAATATTGGAGAAAGGGAAATACTTTTTTTAAAAATCAATAGCTAAATATCCATCTCAATATTACAGTTCCCCACTGCACTAGATATTCCTCTCCTATTATTTATCTATTGCTACATAACAATGTTACCACAAACAATAGTTTAAAACAATGCACATTTATTACCTCACAGTTTCTTCAATTCTGGACTCTGGACTCAGCAGGATGCTCTGTTGCAGAATCCACAGGCTGCAGTCAAGGTGTTGGCTCAGGCTGCAGTCTCATCTCAGTTGGGGAAGGATCTGCTTCCAAACTCACATGGCTGTTAAGACTCAGTTGCATGCAGCCTGTTGAACTGAGGACCTCAGTTTCTTGCTAGCTTTTAGCCATAGGCCACCCTGAGTTCCCAGCTGACTGTTGGCTAGAGGACAGTTCTCAGTTCTTTGCCACACAGACCTTCCCAACATGTCCACCTGTTTTATCTAAACCAACAAGGGAGAGAGTCTTCTAACAAGGTGGATTTGAGTGTTATGCAACATAACCACCCTGCCCACACTCAAGGAGGTGAGAATACCCAAGGTTATGAGTACTGAGAGGCAGGAATAAGCAGGATCCATTTCAGAATCTGCTCACCACACTTCGTTGGTCTCTCTGGATCCACTTACCATTTTTCTTCACCCAATTAAATGCTGTATAGCTTATGGTTAGTTATGGCCATGGGAAGCATAAGAGTAGGCAACTGGAAGACAGGAAACACATGATGTTGGAGTATGCGTTCCGCTGGCTCCCTCCCTTCCCAGGGATGGTAGGTCAAGGGATGTTCTGTGCTACTAAAACTTAGAGCTTAGGCTTGTGGGCTCTCACTTACAGAATCAACATTTATCCAAATTCTGGGAATTGTATTGATACTTATCTCTTCACAACTTGAAGTTGTATTGGATCTTAGCTGTTGTTAGTCCATAGTGATGCAGCATCTCTTGTAAGGTTCCCTAAACTGAACCCAGTCTATTGGAAATAATCTCTTCTTTAAACTCTTCTCAACTACCCTGGGTGAGCATGCCATCAGTTTTCTGAGAGACTCTGACCAGTAAAACCACATGGGAAGATAATCTAGAAAATCGTATAGCTTCAGTGGATAAGAAAAAGCATTTAATAATGTTCAACATCCAAAATTAACAATTTTAAAGAGAAATATTTTTTTAACTAGGAATATAGGGACACTAATATAATCTGATAAAGGATATCCTTCAAAATACCAAGCAAACATCATGTCAAATGGTGAACTATTCAAAATGTTCCTTAAAGATCGAGAATGATTCAAGGATGTTTCCTACCCTGTTATTCAGTATTAAATAAGAGGCATCTAAGGCAAGAACCATTGATTGGGGAACATTTCTTATTAAAAATTAATATAGCAGAAATCAGGATTGTGTATTTAAAAATCCAAAATTATCTACCAAAAATTATCAGCATGTATAAGATAGTTTAGCAAGTTTGATAAATTAAAAACCAAGGGCTTCCCTGGTGGCGCTGTGGTTGAGAGTCCGCCTGCCGATGCAAGGGACACAGGTTCATGCCCCGGTCCGGGAGGATCCCACATGCCGCGGAGCGGCTGGGCCCGTGAGCCATGGCCGCTGAGCCTGCGCATCCGGAGCCTGTGCTCTGCAACGGGAGAGGCCACCACAGTGAGAGGCCCACATACCGCAAAAAAATAAAAAATACACAATAATAATTTGAAGTTCTATAACCCAATTAAGAACTCTGAGACTATGAAATTTATCAGCCTTAAGATAGAAAATCTATGGACTTAGTGCCATTATAATAAAAATCCCAGTTATGTGTGTGTTTATAAGTGTGTGTGTAACAAGGAGAGACAGAAAGTGAGAGACAGAGAGAACAGGAATATGACAGGAAAAGCTAACCTTACTGGAAACACAGAGGACCATGAATAGCCAAGGAAATTTTGAAGAAGAATGCCAAGGTATGAGAAGTTGTTCTGCTATATATTAGTATTTATTATGTCTGGAGAAATTAAGACAGTGTTGGATACACGGGCAAAAAAACAGGTATCTAGATATAGCAGAAGCAGACACACAGATACATGGACACTTGATTTAGGACAAAAGAATTCAAAGAAAACTAGAGATATATTATTTTCCACAAAAGGTCTTAGTCAGCTGGATATCATATGGGGGAAGATGAATTTAGCCTCAAACACATGATATATGGAATATGCTCAGTATAAAATGCAGTTATATTTTAATATAAAAGGTGAAATATTAAAGTTTCTAGAAGATAAAATAAAATATGATTATCACTTTGGAATAGGCAAAGACTGAAGAACAAAACATTGGCCATAAATGAAAGACCACATTAAATTTAAAATGTCCTCAAAGTTTTTGAAAGGTTCCCCAAAGTCATCATTATTGAAGGCAGAATTGCAAGTGTTAGAATGAGAACAGTTGTCTGCAACACACATAACTAACAAAAAGTTCATATCTAAAATATAGTTTAATATTGGGCATGCTAATAAGTAAAAGAAAGATAACACAAAAGAAAAGTGGGCAAGAAAAGTAAACAGACTTGAAAATATAGCTAATTCAAAATAGCAAATGCATCTAACCAAAAGCAATTCCTCTCACTAATAATTAAGGAAACACACATTAAAAACTGCAGTGGCGTACAGATGCACTCACTAGAATGGCTAAAATAAAAATGACAGTCAACACCAAGAGTTGGTGTGGATATTGCACAAGAGCTCCATACTCTGCAGATGAGAGGGCAACTAGGTATAATCATTTTGGAAAAAACAAAACAACATTGGCAGTATCTACTAAAGCCAAACATGCATATCTTATGTCCCATCACTCCTATGTATAACTCAACAGAAGTGCACATATTTGTTCAACAAAAAACACGTACAAGAATGTTCAAGCATCACAAATTGTAACAGCTAAAATTGGAAATGACTTGGTTGTTCATCTGGTGTTCAGTAGAATGGCTATATAGTGGGATATTTATTCAATAGGACATTATTCCAATCACACTTTATGGTTACAAAATATGAAAATGTGCACAAGGAGACATACTAACAAGTTCAGAGCATCATTTCTACCATAGGACCAACAAGAACAAAACAAGATATCCATAAAAATAAAATGGAAAATGTGCAGTATACATATACCATAAGATATTATATAGCCACAATTATGAATGAATCAAAGCTACAGGAAACAACCTGGATGAACTGTAAAAACCTATGGTTGAGTAAAAAATTTAAATACTATATGCTTCCACTTGTAAAATTCTATAATAGTTCAAATGGAATCCTATTGTAAAGTATAGAGGAAAACAAAGTGGTTTCTATAGAAGTCAAACAGTTCCTGTGAAAAATACTTAGGAATATAACCCCAAAACTTAACACACGATCACAGAAAAAAACCCCACAAACTTTGACTAATGCTTAAATAACAGCATCTTTATCAATAATACTACAGACAATGGTAAGGTTTCTAGTAGGTAGAGTTCTAGTTGAAAGAGAATCCTGGCATAGAGTAATAACTAACATTCTAGAATGCTTTAGAATGAACCAGGTTACAGGTTCATTACTGAAAAGTTTGTTTAACTTGTTAGTAGTAGTACAAGAGGGATTAAATTATTGCACTTCTCACCTTAAATCTTGAGCTTTCATGGTCTCTTGATTTGAAATCTGAAGTCCTTTAACTGTAACAGCTAACTGGGACAAGACTTTTCAATTCCCTAGGAATTCTGGCCTTTTTTGGTTTAAAATGGAGATATTCCACTAAATGACCACAGCATAAATTTTAGTTTTAAAATTCTATTTCTATAACAAATACATCATATATTTAATTTTCTTTTTTTGAAATTAATATGGCATATTTGCTCAGTGACAAGTCAAGTTAGATGAAATTTATAATTGTCAAAAATGATAGCTTGAGAAAAAGTGATTTTATATTTTTATTAAATAACTTAAAATAATAAACTATGATGATTCACCAGGAAGCTTCTTTTCCTATTCTAAGGATTTTTTTAAAGGAAGATAATGCTTGAAGAGGATTTCTGAAATCTAAGAGGATGCAAAAAAAGAATGAAAATCAAATATATAGTGATTTTTAAACATCATTCAGAACCTAGGACTCATATGCAGTGCCTGCAGTAAGACTGACTGGGAACATTACTCTTCATTTAAAGGTCACTCTGTATATGCAGTCTTCATGCAAATCTTTGCTCCACTCTTAGTTTTACCCCTCCAGAAGCAAATGACTCCATCTTCTTCTTTGCCAATTAGTCAGAGAGAGAAAGAGAGAGAGAGAGAGTTAGCTCCTGCTTTATTTTTGGAATATGTCATTTTATGCCAGTTGCTTCTGGAGATTTGTACCGCAAACATCTGAAATTTAATTAGAACGTTCATCCTTTAGATCATATCACTGTGATTTGCTCCCTTGTTCATTTCAGATGCTATGTATCTGACACATGAAAAGGAAAAATTCATTTCAGTAGTGCAAATACAATTCTGTTGCCTTTTAGAGGTATGGAATGAGACAACAGGGGCATAATTGGCTGAACAAATACTTCACTTTAGAGGGTAAGCAGTCAGACTATTGGAAGTGAAGTGTCGCCTCACCAGACTCTAAATTTTCTTACAGTTAGCTGGTGATTACAGCATATGTAGTCCTGATTCATTACAACATGGCAGTCTTAGGGAAATTGTTGTTCATATCTCTCAGTGACTTGAACGTAATTGTTAGAGAAGAAAATAACAACTCAAAAACGTCTTTGAATAATTAAAAGAGATCTTAATAATTCACATCATAGAAGCAACCTGTTTTATGCTCAAGACTCCTTGATATCTGTTTAATGAATACTTTAAGTCTCTGTAGTCTTGTGAAGTCTGATCACAATTGAAGCCTTAGAGCTATGGAAAAAACTGTTATTGTTAAACTCGACCCAGTGTAAATATTCATGTGATGTAATCTGTGCCCAAATTACCTACCTGCCCCTCACAACCTCAGTAATCACCTACCTAGATAAAGGCTCTTACCTTCATAGCTTCATAGCTGAATGAAAGATTTAGGAGAGCCAACTAGAAGAAAATGGCTATTTATAGTCCGTTGGGCTACAAGGAAGTCAGACAAAAGAGAGTGACTCCCAAGGCTATTGAGATTGACTTTTACGAAGTAGCCATAGAAGCAAAACACTGAGATGACTTGTTATCAGGGTCAGAAACTACTGAAAATGTTTAGAAGGGTTATACTTCTGAAATGGCAATGAGAAACCTTGTTCTAAATAGATACACCAAAGCTACCCCATCTCATTTTCTTGGGGGGGATTACATGTCATATTAAGTGGAATATCTTGGACTACTCTGGTTATTTGATTTATGAGACTATTGTGTGCTGGAATAATTGGGAGAATTTCAAAGACTATATGGAGGCTTTGGGTAAAACAAATAAAGGAATTCTCCCCTCCTAAGTTATGAACATTAGAGTGAACATTCATCATTGTGGGCATCTGCAGATAAATTTCTGAATCATAGACCTTCTGCTGTCTTAGGAGACCTGTTGCCAGGAAAAATTGCGAATTTTGTTTCCATTAGAGTAAAATTCTAAGAATCCTAGGAGTTTTTATTATTATTAGGTTTGAGAAATACAAATATATGAAGATATACCTGTTAGCTTGTTCTCTTACACTTGAAGAAAAGAGTATTAGTACTAAAAACAAAGAAGGTACCAACTGAGGGTCAGCATAATGTTTTAGGTGCTTGGCAGAATGACACTCACAGCCCATTTCTGAAAAAATGTTAATAAAATTAAATATTAACTTCTGGAATTGCAAAATGATGCAAATTTTCATATTTTTATTTTCAGTCTTCTAAGCTTTAAATTGCACAATTAGAATATAAACATACAGATAAATATTCACTATGACTAGTGTTATATTTTTTGTAAAGGCATTATGCTTATACTATTACTATGACTATATTCTGTACTGTGAGAAGCATTAGAGATCCAAGTCCTCAAAAAATGTAGCAATTTCTTTTATCAGAATTAACCAGTATACCACAAAAAGCAACTATGTCATTTAAGAAAGACTTCCAACATAAATTTTTAGGGGAAAAGATTTTTCGTTATTTTGTTTCCCCCAAAATCTAATAAGGAAGGTCTAGGCTATTGCATGGTTCAATATATGGTGACCTATATGATAAGCATGACAAGACAAGCCTCTTTCTGTCCCCAGCAACATCCTTATCTCATGATACTCCAGCACTGGCACTGGCAGCACCTACCATTTGATCAGAAATTCCCATCCCAAGTGTTGTTTGGGTGGCTTAATAAGGTTGGAGAACAGAGACTGCAATATCATAGTCAAAAATGTCTATGTTATAGGCTGAAGAAGAAAAGTTTTAGTTATCAATCTTTTTCATTCCTTTTCCAGTGGAAAAATCCATTAGATTACTCTATTTTCACTTTCAAAGATCAACACAGAGAGACTGCAAGAAGATGAGAGCTTAAAAATTTTATTTCTCAGCATAGGTGTTAAAAGTGATACCATTTTCATTACATGCTTTTGACTAATATTTTAAATAATAAAATAGTCTAATTCTTTTCTCAGCTTTATTGAGCTATAATTGACAAATAAAATTATAATATATTTAAAGTATACAAAGTGTATTTGATATACATATATATATAGTGAAGGATCTCCACCAATGAGTTAACACATCCGTCACCTTACATATATATCTTCCCCCCACCCCTTTTTTTGTTTTTTTGGTGAGAACACAAGTTCTACTCTCTTAGCAAATTTCAGTTATACAATATGTTATTACCACCTGTAGCCACCATGTTATACATTAGATCCTCAAACATTATTCACCTTATAACTGAAAGTTTGTACCGTTTTTATTAGCTTCTCCCTGTTTCCCCCACACCTCAGCATCTTGCAAATACCATTCTACTGTTTCTATAACTTTGGCTTTTTCAGAATCCACGTATAAGTAATATCATACAGTATTTGTGGTTCTCTGTCTCACTTATTCCACTTAGCATAAGATCTTTAAGGTTCATCCATACCTTGACTATTGTGAATAATGATGCAATAAACATGAAAGTACAAATATCTCTTTGAGGTAATGATTTTGTTTTCTTTGGATATATACCCAGAAGTGGTATAGTTTGCTCATATGGTAGTTTTATTTTTAATTTCTTGGGGTACCTTTATACTGTATCCATAGTAACTTTACCATTCATTCCCACTAACAGTGTACAAGGGTTCTCTTTTCTGCACATCCTCACCAGCATTTGCTAATAGATATCCTAAAAGGTGTGAGGTGATATTTCATTTTGGTTTTGATTTGCATTTGCCTGATGATTAGTGACGTTGAACATTTTTTCATGTACCTCATGGCTATTCATATATCTTCTTTGGAAAATTATCTATTCAAGTCCTCTGCCCATTTATAAATTAGGTTATTTGTTATTTTGTTATTAACTTGTTTGAGTTCCTTGTATATCTTGGATATTAACGCCTCATCAGATACTTGGTTTTCAAATATTATCTCTCATTCTATACATTACCTTTTCATTTTGTTGACGGTTTTCTTTGTTGTGCAGAAACTTTTGAGCTTGACATAATCCGACTTGTTTATTCCTGCTTTGTTACTTTTGCTTTTGATGTCTAATCCAAAAATTCATTGCCAAGACTGATGTTAAAGAAATTACCCACTCTGTTCTTTTAGGAGTTTTATGTTTTCAGGTTTTACATTCAAGTCTTTAATCCATTTTGAGTTGATTTTTGTGTGTGGTGTATGATAGGGGTCTAGTTTCATTGTTTTGCATGTGGATATCTTGTTTATCCAACACTCTTTATTGAAGACACTATCCTTTCCCCATCGTATATTTTGTCTCCTTTGTCAAAAATTGTCAATCTCATTTTTATTCCCCAAAACATAACCTTGGAACAGATGTAGAATGGGGGTTCGAGCATGGAGCATTCTCTATATTTCCAGTAGTTGAATCATGGAAAAAACTAATAGTTCATTTAAGTTTCCAGCCCTTCCCTTTGGGTCTGATCTTTGCCTTATGATATATACAGCCATTACCTACATCATCTTAGAAATAACCAAGGAAATTAAAACGTGTGCCCAGAGCATGCATATTGAAAACGAATCACATTGACATTTTGCTCTTCCTCAGCCTTCTTCTGTCACCTGCTGTGTTAACCTTTTCCTCACAATCCACCAGTGACCCTTGGGTCAAAGCCTTTTTAGGGTAAAGTAGTCATAAATATTGGGGAATCTACATCTAGCACAGCATTTATACATAACGATAGCACAATACAACAAAAGCAACATAATTCAACAATAGCAAACATAGAATAATACACCTAATCTTGTAGAAACCAATGAGAAATGGGGATACATCTAAAGAGACAAACAATGTTTAAGACCATTACATATATCTTCATATTGTTATACAAATTATTTGCATCCCCTCTTGATCTATAACTATTCAACTTTTATAATAAAGTTTTTCAAACCCTTTTATATAGTAACACTCTTGTTCAATATTGTGACCTAAATTTCCCAGAAACTTACTATAACCCATCTACAAATTATCCATATCCAACCCAGATTCTCCCTAAACACTTGGTGATATTATAATACAAAAGAAGAGAGTTCCACAATGAGAAGGTCCCACAATGATAAAAACCTGAATAGTTTTTAAAAAGTACCTTGTAGCTCCAAAGTAAAAAAGAAGTGGAATTATAAATGAAAATAACACACAGCTCACGGACAGGTACTTCGGGGGCACGTATCCAGGTATGAGGCTCTTGATGTGCAGTGCCAGTCCTCTTGCCAAAATTAATACCAACACCAGCCCACCATACACACACAGCCTCTCGCTGTGTATTAGATTTTTATTTGCATTAAATATACTTTAATATGTTTCTAGAAGGTTAGAGATCTAATTCAATCAGCTGCTTTTTCTCCTTATGCCAATTGAGTTAGTTTACAACAAAGTAAGCAAGATTCATGGATGGAAAGAAAGGGAATAACTTTAAAAGCAAGAAATACTCTGCAGTTTTAGGGCAAACTTGAAAACTCTTGCAATGGAATGTTTAAGGTAACAGAAAGTTTCAAGTGTCCTGGAGACCTGGGGATGAGAAACAGTTTTAAGAGAGCAGAAAAAGACATATGTTAAGTTATCAATAACAAATTTATCTAGTTTGAAATTATACCTGGGATGAACTTGATAGCTCAAAAAGTAGTGGAAAATCTTTTTTATCATCCATGTGCGATGGGGAGTAAGATTCCAAAAATGTGTTTGGATTATTCATAACATATTTAGCAACTTTGGTTAAATAAGTACTTAAGGACTTTCTGGAACCAAGTCACCATGCATTGTATTGACTTTCTGTGTTCCTGGTTCCTTCAAAAGGATCACTGAATGAAATTCTGGAACACCAGTTGTTCATAAGCTGGGAAAATCTTGGTTTTTGTCCCTAATAATTTTACTATTATCCATTGTTCAAGAGGTCAACCAAGGCAGAGACTGCTAAAATTCCTAGCACTTCAGCTCTAACCAATGTCTTCATGCCAATTTCAGATTTTATATATTTAATAATCATGTATATGTCACTTACTATGTGCCAAACTTTATGAATATTAATTTATTCAATATGTAAATGTAATCCTTTCAGGAAAGCACTGTTATAGAACACAGTATTGGTATTAGGAAAATGAAATTCAAAGAACAAAGAAACGGTAGTAAGAAGTAAAGCTAATGTTCAAATTATTTCAATATGTTAATAATATAAAAAGTCATATAAATTAATGTAGTTCTTTAAACTCATTAAAAGTTATTTATAAATTTCAGAAGAAATATGGGAACACTAGTCATGTGTCAATTATAGGGCTGACACATATTATAACAGATTTATTTTTAAATACCCAGTCTTATTAAAGAAGAGGTTTCCATAAGCACTGCTAAAATGTAAATGAATAATTAGGTATACTGTTATATAATAAATATGTAGAGGTGCTATGTTATATTTCCTTAACCATTATTTTTATTTTGATTAATTTCTATGTCTATTTTCTAAGATTCAAAGAACTTTAGGTTTCAAAGGGCCCTAGTACTAAGAGAGTCATACTTAGTTATCTACTAGGCATTTTGAGCTATGAGGAAATATTGTGATATGGGTCCTGGTCTCAAGGGATTTACAATTTCCTTGGGGAGGTATAGATCCTGGAATAATTAAAAAAAAAAAAAAAGAAACAAAGAAACAGAGCACAGCAGTATTTTTTTGAAGTACAACCTTCAGATCACCTATACAGGATCACCTGTGGTGCTTACTAAAAATGTGGTCTTCTGGACTATATCCTAAGTCCACCTAAATAAAGTTCCTGATCCTCACGTGAACTATATATTGACAATCAGCATAAAATAGACTAATAAAGATGTAAGAGAGATGTTGCATAAAATGAGAGGTCATCCTGGGGAAGAGATTAAAGAATGTTGCATAAGCAAGTATTCAATATGATTGAATACAGAGCATATGATTCTTTCCTAACAAGAATACATAGCATTTGCATAAAGAGCATTGTCTTTCCATTTGTAAAGACTAAAATACAGAAATATGAATTTCCTGATTATTAGAACAAGCATGTTTGGATATAAAGACTGGAGATTAAAGTCAGTGTGTTCTGGGACATAGATAATGCTCAATAAATATTCGTTGGTTGAATAAATTAACAAGAACTTAAGTGGAGGACTGAGGAGCTCAAAGATGTTCTCTGAAATAAACAATAGCAATCAATGTCATTTATTTCAAATACCTCCTATAAAAACACTTGAATTTTTCTTTCCCTTGATGCTCAAAACAACTTTCAGTATGAAAAGTCTCATAAATAACAAAATAGAAAATTCAGGTTCAGAAAGATTAAAGTAACTTGCTTGACTTCCTGTAGCTACTCAGTGAACCCAGATGTTCTTTCCTCCATTGGATATTGCCTCTTAACATCATAAAAAAAATCCCGGCAGTGGGACAACACCCTGTGCAAAATAAGTTTAATGCTGTAGTAGTCCACACTCTCTATCTGGTTCTTTGTGAATCTTATTTCCTAAGTGAAATTGCTCATGTTCCTTTAGAATGCATATTGTTCTATATGAATTATTTTCTACTATTTTCTGGGGGAAAAGGTCTAGTTATTTCAATAAAGGCTGTATTTATTTTGTTACATATATATAGCATATACTATTTGGTGTTTTTTGTAAGTTTATACTGTACATTTCAAGTCTCTACTTATAAACACGACATTGTTTTTTTAAAAGTGAAAAACTTATTTTATCTTTCCAAAGATCAGCCCATTGATCCTAATCCTGCATTAAACAGCAAACTATAATTATTTTCATGATTGGTTTGCTCAGAAGCCTAGAAATAACTCTGGGGTGAGGATAGTTAGTGAGTACAACACATTAACCTATATTTAATGCTTCTTTTCAGAAATGAGTTGTGATTTCAGTTTAGATTACAATCACCAGGTCTGCACATCACTGAATCATCATCAATATAATCTACACTGATAGCCTTAATGGTATTACAATAACAACAATTCTAAACTGAGACCTAAGAATCAGGAATAAAGTCAAAAATTCTCAAGTCTCAAAACTGTGCAATTTTAAGAAATGAGAGGGGTTTAAAGATTATTGTCAAGCTGTAACTCTGTAATTTAATTAGTCTGCATTGTGTTGGTTCTCAAAGTTTGTCCCATCATTTTTACATGATTCTCAAAATTTTCTCCAAGTTAACTATTGATGAGAGTCCAGTAGTTCTTATTACAAAGTAGAAGGAAGGAAGGAAGGAAGAGAAGGAGGGAGGGAGGGAGGGAGGGAGGGAGGGAGAAATACTAATGAATTTTTTACAATATTCAAGAGGCTGAATCATCTGGACAATTAATTTAATAGCCCCTTACTATCAATTCCTCTCTACAACTTAGATGGGTCGTAAAGAATTCACATCTCAAAAAATAAACAGAATTAGATTTTAAAGAAACTAATTCCTCAAAACACAGTAAAATATCATGTTTCTAATTACTGAAATATCTTACAGATTGTCATCTACTTTTTCTGTAAATGTATATGGAATTAAATTTGGAACCATAGCTAAATTACCTGAAAGATGTTACCTCATGTATCAAGGGCAAGGAAATATGCGCATATTGTTTTATCTCTTGGTTTTCATCATGACACACACAAAAAATCAAACTACCTCAAGGTTTCAGGATATTGATTAATTTGGAATATATCTATATAAAAGTATGTTCCAAGAATGTAGTGATTTCCTGAATAATAAAAATAATAAACAAAACTTAAGACATACACACAAATTTTCAATTTAAAGTCAAACATCTGTAATATTTTAGTGAGAGTATGGTTTCAAATGTTCATTTCAGTTTTCATGTGTAGATAACATACAAATTGAATTTCTTCTGAGTCATGATTGTATATGTGAATAGGTATTCAGGCATTGGTATGCAAAATCTGTACCCATAACCAGGAAAGAGGGTAGAAATTGAGGTATTTCAGTAATCAAATGAAGTATTACATACAAATGATTTCCTTAGATTATGTGACTAAGGTATATCAAAACACTTAATAATCTATAAAAATGATATTTTAATAATAGTGAAAATGGAAAGATATAAATTGTTGAAGGCAGAGAAATGGTGAGATTTGCTTATAGGCTAAACATTTAATTTATACTGACACAAGTCTGCTTAAAATATTTTATATTCTTTGTCTATTAAATTGAATAATATGCAAACATTACAATCTATGACAATATTTCAAATGTCAAATTACAGGATTATGTTTATTTCATACACCTTAATAATCTATATGAGTATGAGACCCGTTCAAATAAGAACAAAATAATCTATGTATTGTCAGTGCCTAGAAAGAAAAAAGGCCTCAACCAACATTTGCTGACAAGGATGTTTAGAATAGAACCCCAAGATGAGATAAACTCAGACTGACCCTTGGCTACGTCATTCAGGACACGCAGTTCATCTTTACTGCCTTTCCTCCCTTCATTTTTTTTTTTTTATTATTGTGGAAAGATGTATGTAACATAAAATTTACCATTGTATATATTTTTAATTATAAAATTCAGTGGCAGTGATGATATTCACAGTATTGTGCCACCATCATCACTATTTCCAGAAATTTTATCTCCTAAACAGAAGTTTGTACTCACTAGGCAATAACTCTTCATTTCCTGTACTCCTAGCCCCTGATAACCTCTAATCTAATTTCTATCTCTTTTAGGTTCCTGGATCCAATTTCAAATGTGGGGAGGAGTTTCCAAACATATAACAAGCAATTCTCTGGACACCAGCTGGGCATCCTACAATTCAACTCAATTATCTTGTTGTCTATCTGGGGATGGTATCAGGCTCCACAGGCTAAGGGTTCAGTCCCTCAAGACTGCCCATCCCCACCACTTCAGATGCCAGTGTTACCTGTGCCTCTGACTGACTGGCTCCAGATCAGAGGTTCTAACAGCCTGCTCTTTGGATTTCAGACTCCAGTTGCCAGTCCAGGTTGTCACCTGTACTAACCAACAAGCTATAAATCAAAAGTTCCCATAAGCTCTCCCTTGGGTTTGATTAATGTGCTAGAGCACATTACAGAACTCAGAGACACATTTTACTTACTGGATTACTAGTTTTTTATAAAAGAATATAACACAGGAACAGCCAGCTGGAAGAGATACATAGGGCAAGGGAAGTGGGAAGGGGCATGGAAATTCTGTGGCCTGTCCAGATGCTCCACTTTCCCCAAATCTTCACCTGTTCACCAACCTGGAAGCTCTCCGAGCTCTGTCCTTTGGGTTTTTATGGAGGCTTCATTACATAAGCATAATTGATTAAATCATTAGCCATTGGCTCTGGATCCAAACTCCAACTCCTCTCCCCTCTTGGGAGGTCAGGAGTAAGGGACTGAAAGTTCCAACTGTCTAACCCCAGGGTTGACTCCTCTGGTAATCAGTTTCCATCTTTAGGTGAGGTCCAAAAGTCACCTCATTAACATAACAAAAGACACCTCTGCTACTCTCCACATGTAGGAAATTCCAAGGGTTTTAGGAGCTCTGTGCCCTAATGGAAGACCAAATATGTATTTCTTATTAGAAATCACAATCATACAATGAATTCGCTATTCTAGATATTTCATATAAATAGAAAATATATACTTTAAAATTTTCTATTTCCCTTCCTTCAGCCACTTAGGTCCACGTTTGATAATAGTTGATAAAATCTCCTCATGCATAGTGCCCATCCCATCCCATTGCCCAAAGCTCCAGATCAAGTCATCATTTAACTCGTATACTTGCCACAAGAAAATCTGTCTTCACCCAAGTTTTGTAGAAGACAGACTGGGCATTCGCTTAAACTAGTGTCCACTGAATTGAAAAGAAAATTAAATGTATTGTTTCTTCCAAAATTTTTAATTTGTTCAAAAAAAAAACTTGTATAGATCCTTCTAGATGTGCCTCAATTCAAGAAATAAATTACTTTCTGTTTTGTTTTGTTGGTTGGTCTAGTCAGTGGCTTAATGGCCCCATTCCCACTGAGTTTCTGCCCTTTTAGGTATAAGCATTATTCCTATTGGAAGGGCTTATCAGCAGGAACAATAGTGATCTTATTAGCTACGTCATCTCCCATTTCAGTGAATATTGCCCTGTTTTCTCTAAAGCTTCATCTTAACATCCTATCAACTAGAAACTAAAGTTAATGGTCCATGTCTCATTCTTTTTATGTAGTGACCAATGATGCATAAACTAGAAAAAAAAAAGATCTTCCTTTTCAACAAGGGAAATGTTTCAGCTTCTTCATCTTGTTTGACAGATTTCCAACGATACATTTCCTTGACAATCATTATTCCTGGACTTTTTTGCACATAGTCTTCAAATACCTACCTGCCACTTTAATTAGTGGTTTCTGTTCACACTACAAAAATTCAGAATGCAGGTGTTGACTTCATGCAGTTAATTAATACTAGCTATGATTTGGGGAAAGCAAAATAATTTGAAACACAAGCTTAGGAGGTACTGGTAAACAGTGGAACTAATATGGCACTGTTGTATAGCTGCCATAAAGAGGTTAATTTCTGTGGAAATTATTTCAATCTGTTTAAGTTTCAAGATCTCAAATACTCTTACTACATTACCTGAAGACTTAGAATAAAGCCTTGCCCCATGATTACTAAATCTTTAAGTATTACCAATGAATCTTGTCCTTTGATATTATTTTTAAAGATTTGTATTCATCCATAATACAACATGAAGAAAAGAAAATGCCATTTAACAATTTTGCACTTTTTTTCCTCTATGCATATAGCCCTGAATTGGATTCAGTTACCTGAAGATTATTGAATTATTTTCTGAGGGATAAAAGCATTTTCTCAGGATATATTACTTTTGAGATATAATAAAAATATCTGGATACTGTAACTACAATCTAAATTTTATATATATATGTCTATATATATTAATGTTTTGTATACTAATATATAGTAATATATTAGATATAGTATTAATATTATAATTATTACCAATATAATAACATTATTATTATTATTAACAATATATATTTTTAAATTAGTGAAATTCCAAAGTTTTCAAAGGAAATTTTTACAAATATTGGCTCTATAAGATGAAATGTCAGATCTGAGCTCACCTTTGTCAATTAAGTTTAATTCTGTTATATATGTTACTTTATTTGCCTATGTATAGAAAATTATCATGGTCTAGTTGAGATATAAAATAAAATAATATTATAACAGCTAGGTAAAGGAAAATGTATACCGTTTTTTGTAAAACTTAGTGGAAAAGGCTTTTCTTTCTTTTTTTTTTTTAGCTGCTAAAGTTTTCTATTTCTTCTTCTTTTTTTTTTTTTTTACATCTTTATTGGAGTATGATTGCTTTACAATGGTGTGTTAGTTTCTGCTTTATAACAAAGTGAATCAGTTATACATATACATATGTTCCTATATCTCTTCCCTCTTGCATCTCCCTCCCTCCCTCCCTCCCTATCCCACCCCTCTAGGTGGTCACAATGCACCAAGCTGATCTCCCTGTGCTATGCGGCTGCTTCACACTAGCTATCTATTTTACGTTTGGTAGTGTATATATGCCCAATGACACTCTCTTGCTTTGTCACAGCTTACCCTTCCCCCTCGCCATATCCTCAAGTCCGTTCTCCAGTAGATCTGCGTCTTTATTCCTGTCTTACCCCTAGGTTCTTCATAACATTTTTTTTCTGAAATTCCATATATATATGTTAGCGCACAGTATTTGTCTTTCTCTTTCTGACTTACTTCACTCTGTATGACAGACTGTAGGTCAATCTACCTCATTACAAATAGTTCAATTTTGTTTCTTTTTATGGCTGAGTAATATTCCATTGTATATATGTGCCACATCTTCTTTATCCATTCATCCAATGATGGACACTTAGGTTGTTTCCATCTCCTGGTTATTGTAAATAGAGCTGCAATGAATATTTTGGTACATGACTCTTTTTGAATTATGGGTTTCTCAGGGTATATGCCCAGTATTGGTATTGCTGGGTCATATGGTAGTTCTATTTGTAGTTTTTTAAGGAACCTCCATACTGTTCTCCATAGTGGCTGTACCAATTCACATTCCCACCAGCAGTGAAAGAGTGTTCCCTTTTCTGCACACCCTCTCCAGCATTTATTATTTCTAGATTTTTTTTTTTTTTTTTTTTTTTTTTTGTGGTACACGGGCCTCTCACTGTTGTGGCATCTCCCGTTGCGGAGCACAGGCTCCGGACGCGCAGGCTCAGCGGCCATGGCTCACGGGCCCAGCCGTTCCGCGGCACATGGGATCTTCCCGGACCAGGGAACGAATACGTGTCCCCTGCATCGGCAGGCAGACTCTCAACCACTGGGCCACCAGGGAAGCCCGAGGAAGTGATTTTTGAAACTGAACTTAAATCCCCCAACAAATGTTACATGCACGTGTACTATTACATATGTTGCTTAACTGGTCTCATATATGACTTGCAGAAAGCAGAGTCTGTGTTTTACTTACCTTTGCATTACTTATGCCAGCTTCCATCCTCCAAAAATATTGCTAAATTGAAATCCCCATACGACTGCAGCTATCTGCACACTTGTTTCCAAATATTATAGAAAGGCTATATTCTTTAAGAAAGGGTAGAAGAACAAGAAGTCATTAAAATTTCAGTGGCCTGTAAGAGACTTTCGACATCGTGAAGCCCAGGCTCTTCATTAGAGAGATGAGAAAACTTGACCAGAAGTCAAACTGCAGGTCAGAATCTCTAGTTAGTGAAAGCTTACACCGAATGTTTGCACTGAGACTACAACCCAAGTTTGTTAACTCCTTCATCAATGCAGCTCAAACTAACACTGGGGATCAGGAGAACTTTTAATCCCCATGTGTACAGGATATCACCTTATAACATTTATAATAGTAGCCTTCTCTCTACTGTTGAAAATGCCTAATAAAGGGATAAATATCCAACCACTTGCCTTGCTGTGTTGATAGCAAATGACACTTTTATTCTCTCTGAGGTTATGATCTTTTCAAAAAGGAGAATCAATGCAAACCTTACTTGCAGAGGAAATGTCATCAAATTATACTTCATCATTTTAAGTTTCATGGATACAGGAAACCAAGTAAAAGCCATGAAATTTCTATTAAAATAAAGAAAAGCTAACTCTAAGCATTATTAAGTTACGAGTCAAGTGACTAGAAATGCAATATTATTTTTTTTTCAGTAACAGCAATTGCATCTTGGCAAGGATCCAATTAGGGTTGGCCATGATGATAAATATGTTTGCTTGAAATCTCACATCTCTATGATGCAAAGTAGATTTTACTTTAGAGGCAACTTACATTTCTAAAACAATTTACTTCATTTTAGCGCAGGTCATCACCTCTCAGACAAAAAAGGAAACATCTTTCTTATGACTAATTTTGATATAAATATGCCCTGTTTTCAAAACAGGCAAAATAACTTCTATAGTTTATAAAATAAATGTTTGGTACAAAGCCAATCAAATTAACACATATCTGAAAGCTTTGAAATATAGTCCACATACACAGTGAAATTTCTATTCTGCTTGTATCCATTTTCTTAAAATAAAAACAATATACATTCATGCAACCCTTAGCAGTCTCTACTGAGAGACCATCTCTCTGGGGACTTATTGGATGATGTCATACTGACAGCATAAAGCCTCTAGTTCCTCAGTATATTTCCAACTCAGTACAATGTTGGAAAATGGTGAGTATTCACAAGCGTTGGATAAATGAATGAATGAATGAAAAGGTCTATGGAGATTCTCTTGATGATGAATAATTTGCAACTACTGTGCTTAAAACAAGGTTCTTAAATAAAAGGCTGATCTCAACTCAGTGGAAAGCCCCCCCACACACATTTAAAAATAGGGAATGAGCTTCAAGATTTATTTGAAAGAAAAAAATCAAAAAGAAAAATAATATGCATAATATACAATAATTGTATTTAGAGAAAGAAACGGAAGCAGTTATAGTTGATATTTATTCATAAAACATTTAGAATTATTTCTAAGAATTTTTATAAATTTTGAGTTAAAGATTAATTTACAATAATAGTTTTATAAATGTAAATAAGTGTTACCTGCATGTGTTAAGTGAGGGAGAGGAGGGATGTCTGTAGAAACACACAAGGAAGAGTTACTCTACACAGCATTTAAATTACTCAAATTTGAACTTTGTAAGAGAAATGTCTATTCAAATAAATTTTACAAATGAACTCCTCAATTAGGATATATTGAGTTTGATTAAATTTAAGTGTGTTTCTAAGAGGAACACCTTTATAGATAAATTTAAGCTACGCTCTATTATTTGGTGACTCTCATGTACTCAGATTACCCCCAAGGCTCTCACCCACTGCTCCCAGACACCATTCATCAATAGGTTTATTTTTTTGTTCTGATAAAAATACTTTCCCTCTGCTAAATTTTACCTAATTTCTTTCTTGTGGATTTCTACCAAAAAGTATCCAGCAGTCATCATATCTTTCTGATAGCTAAAGACACATGCCAAGAATCATTGATTTTACTTTCCACACTGGAATCCTGAAATTTGAGTCGGAGAGTTTTGCATTACAGACCACAAAGTAGACCAGAAAATCAGATGGGAGTACCTACAGATTTCATATTTTAGGTAACAGAATTAAGAGTTTTTACAAACTTCACTGAACCGCTGTTTGATAAATTACCTCTTTATGAATCCAAGTAGTACTTTTAACTGAGAAAAAAATTTGTTCAACTTGATTTACCATAATTTCAGAAGATGGCACGATTTAATGCAGGGTTTCAATTACATCAGGTCTTACAAGATCTCATTTGTGCAACTTCATTGACATTGTAAAGCATTTAGCATCCCTTGGGCCTGGAAGAAAAGAGACTTGAAGATATGCTCTTACATGGACCATAATTTCTTTTTTCTATTTTAAAGAAATTTTATAAGGAAAAGATAAACAATACTTATTGCTCACAATTTACTGCTCTTTGAAACAAATGAATTCACTTTATATTGATCCAAACAAAAATTTATTTATTCTTTCTTCTCTGGGTCTCCACTCCCAGGAGGAATCACATTTAAATAGATTTTTGAGAAAACAAAACTTTTATATATGTTTTAAAAAATATTAATTTTAAAATAATCTAACAATATAGAAATGCTACTTACCTGTCTAGATCATCTGATCTAAAACACATTTTTTGACTTCAGGAACACTATATAATTAAAACATATTGAGGTTAAGAACCAAAAAGGACTTTTGTTTATGTGATCATATATGTTATTATCTACCATCTTAGAAATCAAAACTGAGACATTTAAAGACATTTATTCATTAATTCATTTTAAATTACAATAAAATATATTTCATGTCAATGTAAATAATATACCTTTATTAAAAAGTACAATGTTTTACTATACACTCTCAAAAAAATAAAAAGAAGCAGGGAATCATTTTACAATATTGCACATGTGTTTAATATCTGGCTTAGACAACAGCAGGGTTATCATATCTGCTTGTACATTCCATCTGTTGCCTCCCACTTATATGTACATGGAAAGAGGAGGAGTATTTTAAAAGGATTTTTAGATAATTGTGGATACTCTGTTTTGCTTTTACAACAAAGTTTGACAAGTTGTGGTTTCTTAAAGTTTAACTGCAATGTAGAATCTGAATTTGATCAATGTACTTTTTTTACTCTATTACGTTAAAGTTCATTTTCTTGAATTCTGAATGGATCATTTACCCATGTATGATTTTGTAACATCATTTATTGGTCATTTGAGATATATTGGTTCACTGAATGATGCAGATAATCAAAATGTTGACACATTTTGTTATATAATATCAAGACATCACATTTGTTAATATTACCAGTGATCTCATCAGAAAAGTATTTGAGACTCAGGAATCTCTCAAGCTCATGATGACAGATACAGGTTCTGGGAAATTCTAATTTTCACTTGAGATGTCCAATATAATCATCGGCAACAAATACTATCAGTTGTGGTCCTTGAAGTGACAATCTCACTTTGTTGATAATTTCAAGAAAATACCTTTCAAATACACAAGTCTGAATAACTGGTATGTCAGTCCTTGTTTAAAATAAAACTTGTGTTCATATCAGTCATTGTTTGAAATAAAAGTATTTTTTCATGAAAAAGCAGCTAGTGTAGCTCACATCTCAAACAGTTGCATAAATACTTCTACTCAAGACAAGCATCATATTTCATTTTGTAGTAAATGTGCTTAGTTTGTACTTCCCATTTTGTCACATAGAATTTTGAAAAGAGATGTACTCAGAGGTCACCCAAGAGTTACTCTCAAGAATAGTAAAGAAT
This sequence comes from Orcinus orca, assembly GCF_937001465.1. NCBI lineage: Eukaryota > Metazoa > Chordata > Mammalia > Artiodactyla > Delphinidae > Orcinus > Orcinus orca. The sequence continues at coordinate 174,109,815 of NC_064561.1, read as the reverse complement.
AGTAAAGGAAATAAAAGGAAACTTCTAACTAAAGCAGAGTTATAAAATGGTAAAACGTTTCATAAAGTGAAGTTTCGTTTACATCTCACTTCATTACTTTACGTGGTACTTTTACTTCCTATTTTGTCAAAATAGGTTTCCAAAACCTAGTTCCATATAGGAATATTTAAATTTTGAATTTTTCTCAGAATTGCTCAATCTTCTATCATGTTGATGGAATGAATACTCCATCTCTTAAGGTGATTTGATTCTTCTTTACTTGGACTATAGAATGCACATCTGATTTTGATATTAGCAATTTATCACAAGCATTATCATTTAGTCCTCTGGGTCATATTATACATATGTACATTGTCTCTACATATTTTTAAGACTTTCATGGTTGAGATTAAATGTTGAAAATGAGCAAAAGTTTCTAATTAACATTACTTTTCTAGTTATCTTCAATTATAGCCAAAATTTACTAAATTTCATCAGTATTCAAAAAATTATTGTGTGGATATCTTCACAATGCTTTCACAATATATTTGATTTGTTGCTTAATAAAATAAATAATAAAATGTATAGAAGTGTATAGATGTGCTCAGATTTATGCTGAGATAAGCTGAGTAAAATAAATGAATACAAATAAATATAAGATCATAATCCACTGGGTTAATTGGGTGGAACATGGGGCAATAGAGGTATTTATTATAACTTTGTGAATTGGTTCAAAATATCTGTTTATTTCATACAATGGTCAATGTTTCAGTTCAGAGAAAATTTGTAAGAAAATTGCTAAATTATGCTCTTGAGTAAAAGGAGAGAGTTGAGGTCAGGTAATGACTTAGAGAAAAGTTTACAGATAAGTTTTCCCAGGTAAGAAGTGTAGGTGGAAGGGAGCTAAGATCTGTACAATTCCGATTCTGGACTGAAAGAAAAAAAGAAAGAAATGTCTACTACCATATTAGGGTCAATAGAAACAAAATAGGTGGAAAGTATTTTTTAAAAATGGAATAAAAAAATAATTTGATATTTTTCCTTAAACGACAAATCACACCACGTTAAATACAGAATACATTTCTTTGGAGACATTGCAGCAAGGGCGAACAGCTGCAGAGGTTATTTTAAGCTAATAGTTTTAAATCATTTATTATTTTGCTGAATGGTTGGCTGGGGAGTTAATTTAGAATAGTATTTGTCTGTATGTGCAGTGTTGGAGAGAATCCCTGTGGATGAATTTAATATAACAGGGTCTCACTGGAAGGAAATGACTATACATTCTCCAGCCAATCAGAACACTTCCAACAGCTTGAGTTCTGCGCAGTGCTTACCAGGAAGAAAAATAACAGTGGCATAGAATGCTGAACCTTCCTTTTGAAGTGATAATTAGTGATAAAATTCACACTGGAGGAAAAGTAATTAATGATCAGGAATTGTTACTTATAGGCTGCTTCATTTGGAAAGGGGAAACCAGAGCAAGATGCTGGATTTAGAATCTGTTTGCCAAGAGGCAGTCAGCCAATACCCAGCCCGCATTTGTCTTGAAAGACTTCTGATCATATGCGCCTTTAGCATTCTCTAGTCCTCAGGACTCCCCTTATGTCATAGTAATTGCATTTCTTCCTCTGTCTCCAAGGTAGGCTCCTGAGAACTCCAGAAAGTTACCTAAAAGGCAATCATCTCACAAAGTCTATTTTATAAAAACAAACAGCATAAGGACCAGGAAAATTTTTTTTGAAATTCTTATCAAGAAAACATAACTAAGTCTACATTGCACTGGCTTTATTAAATGAAAAGAACATGAACTCAAATTATAAAAAATACAAATAACAATAATAATAATATGTTGCATCACGTATATTATATATATATATATTTATAATATATTTCTTCCTTGTTAAGGAAAAAATGCACACCTGGGGCATCTTAAGATTTTTGTTAAATAGAATTTTTGTTTCAATACACAACTTCTGTTGCACAATATCTAATTTTGTGCTGCTTAGATCATAAGTGACCAGTAAGACCATCAGGAAACATAGGTACCATAGAGTCGTTTATGTCCATATAATAGTTACAAGTGTGTATATGTGTGTGTAAAATATATTATTGAAATATTTTTTTAAAACTTCACAACTTATGTTCCTTTATGGGTAAGCTAAGTCTTTGACACCAGGCCTGTCTTTTGCCAAAGGCAGACTTCAGCCCCAGAATCTAAAAGAGTACAGGAATCCCATCAATTCTCCTTTAAATACCAGCAAAAATCTAGAAAACTCTCTGAGGACTCAAAGACCTAACTCCCTCTAAATGCCACAAGGTTCCTTAGGTTACCTCCTTTCTCCAAAATCCTGGATACCATTTTAGGAACAAAAAAAGCAAAGAAAATAATCTTAAAGAGTGAGGCACTAAATCTATAAAAACTAATGATTTACTTAACTGGTCTGATTAAAAAACTCTTTGAAGCATCTAAATTTATTGGAATGGACTATGTTTACTTATTTTCCCTCTATTACTTATTAGGTAGGTGACTGACAAAACAGATAGACACAGTTTCTTTACACATTCAAGTTGTAGTGCTATCAATTGTGTGATCATAATGCATTTATAAGATAAATAAAACAAGAAGACAGAGATGAAAAGAAGGAAAAGGACAAAGAATAATGAATTGCGTGGGTTTGGAGGTCTCTCACAATTCCCTTAGCTGACTCCCATCTCATCTCCTACAAACGTCTCTCTGCTTCTGTCCCACAGTTTGTGTTCTAGTGCTTATGTTCATCTTCTTGTTACCTTGAAAGCCATCCTCTACTGACCTCAGATTTCTCATTATTTTGTCACCACTGGGTCTCAACACATTCTAGAAGTTCTCCCCATTATGGTGTTCTTTTTGGCTTCCTTTCAGCAGCTCGGCTCTTCCCAAGTTCTGTCTCCAGTGTTGGTGGTCATTGATCAGGAAGCCTGTGTGGTGACTTCAAGTTGATTATGTTCCCGAGAAAACAAGTAGCAAGCTTTCTTGAAAGTAATTATGGCAACTTATGAGTCTGAGATCAAAATATGCATATAAAATATGAATTAATATAAATTAATTTTGAGTTACTTTTGATAATGCTTTTTCTCCAAGTGCATTTGACTAGGGAATAGACACTATAGGAAAAGGAACAAAATGCCTTAATTGTCCATGTCCAATGTGCAGTTAGGTAATTCCAAAATCCAGAAGTTGAGAGACCACCATGAGTTTCTTTATTTCTTTTTGAAAGTTCTTTTCAATAATTGGCTAGCAACTTATATAAGAAAACTTTGCACTCTTCAGTGGCCTTTGACACTACCCTTCACCCAAGACAGAAAATGGCAGATGATCGGCAAAGAGGAGCGTGGAGTAAACCTGGAGAGATGAAAACGGCCAGGCTATTATTTTAGTTGTGGGACTTTATTATAGACAAAAAGGGGATAGTGAAAGTATTTTAAGGGAGAGAAAGATATGATGATTTCATTTAAGAAAGAACACTTGAGAACCAATGAGGAGGAGAAATTGGAGGAATTACCTTTTAGAGGTGGGAGACTAGGAGATTATTTTTAAATTACCTAAAATCATTTAATTTAACAGAAGGTTAAGATCTGAGCCAAGGCAGAAAAAGTGAGGATGAAGAGAAGGCTATCACCATGAAAGATGTCAATGTCTTCTATTTGCATTTAAAGGATTGGACTCAATTTTGTTAGTACTATCCTACATTTCTGCCTGTGCTTCTTTCTGATCATACTGATCATCATAGAAAATACAGGAGGAGAAACGTACTTATCAAAATAATCATGTGGGGTCAGTTCTATAAAATTTGAAATGGACATGGACATATTCTGTATGCAATTAGTCATGTCTGTATAAAACTTGGCTACAAAATTCAATTTATAAAATGTCATGTTTGAAAAGTCATGGGGATGTAATGTACAGCGACTAGAGGTAATAATACTGTATTGTGTACTTGAAAGTTGCTAAAAGAGTGGATCTTACAAATTCTCATCACAAGAAAAAAATTTCTATGTATGGTTATGGATGTCAATTAGACTTGTGTTCATTATTTTGCAATATATACAGATACTGAATCATTATGTTGTACATCCAAACCATTATAATGTTACATAGCAATTATAATTCAATACAAATTTTATTTTAAAGACAAACAAACAAACTTGACAGAATGATTTGTGAGCCACCAGAATGGAGTTCACAGTTGAAGTGATTGGAGTTGAGAATATATGAGCAAAGGGTCCAGAAAAAAGAACCATTTAAAAATCTGAATAACACTGAATTACACTAGTGCTAAGTAGTGATTTGCAAATTACAGTGCATTTTTGATGTGCTAGACACTGGGAGTAACATTAGCCAACACTTAGGGACAAATATCTATGTTTCAGACACTCTTCTAAATACTTTACATATAGTTTTTCATTTAATCATCATGACATCATGCTTAATTCATAAGTATTATCATTTTCCCTTTTTTACTTATAAGGAAATTTTAAAATGTTTTAATTATTTTTTTCTTCCAGTTTTATTGAGTTATAATTTACATATCACACTGCATATGGTTAAGGTGTACAACATAATGACTTGACACACATATATGTTGCAAAACAATTACCACAATAAGTTTAGATAATGTCCATCACCTCAAATAGTTACAAATTTTTTCCTTGTGTTGAGAATTTTCAGTATCTATTCTTTTAGCAACTTTAAAATATATCATACAGAATTGTTAACTATTGTTAACATTGTTGACTAGTCATCATGTTTGTATATTATAACCCCAGTCCTTATTTATCTTACAATTAGAAGTTTGACCATCTTTACCTAGTTCCCCTTCCGCCACATCCTGTCTCTAACAACCATAAATCTGGTCTTTGTTTCTGAGTTTTTTGTTTTGTTTTTTAAGATTCCACATATAAGTGAGACCATACAGTATTTTTCTTTCTCTGTCTGATTTATTTCATTCAGCATAATACCCTCAAGGTCAATCATGCCATTGTTGGAAATGCCATTGTTGGAAACTTCCTTCAATTTTATGGCTGAATAGTATTCCATTGTGTGTGTGTGTGTTTGTGAGTGTATCACACTTTATTTACCCATTTATCTGTGAATGGACATTTAGAAAATCGAGGGAGAGAGAATTTAGTAAATTATATGAAATGTGATGATGCTAAGAAGTGGTAAAGCAAGCTTTAGACCCAGGCAGTCTAGCATAAGAATCCATGCTTTCTGCTTGTATGATTCTTGGCCAAGGATTAGTCTCTCAGTGCTGATAAGATAAGCAGAAGATCCAGAAATAGAGCAATAAAGACATTTTGAGGAGGATGTAGCCAACTGTGTCATGTACACAGTAAAATGGTAAAAAAAAAAAAAAATTGGTAGGATTTGGCAATTAGAACGCTTTTGGTGACCCAGGAGCAGAAAATAGCCATTGGGAGAACTTCTGCTGATAAATGTATCGGGGAGGACTGTGCATAAACCACTGCTCTACTTAGGATGCAAGCCTACAGAAAGTGATGCACTTACATCACTACACGCGTCAAAGGCTGAGGGAGATATGTTATGCTTAGGTGTAAATTTTAGTTTCCCTAGGATTTTCAGTAATATTCTGTGCTGGTTGCTTTGGAATTTGAGCTTTATCTGGTTTCCTAATGCAACATGATGTTGACTTTCATAATAGTAAGATTTCAGTTTTGAAATATAAATCAGCATGATTGCATAATGTGTATGCATGTGGGCACACATGTGCATGTGTGCACATTTGTGGAGTGTTTGTATATATGTTCATGTGTGTGTAGTGTGTATTTGTGTATGTATATATGGTATGTGTGTGTGTGTGTGTGTGTGTGTGTGTGTGTGTGTGTGTGTGTGGGAAGGGAATGGTAGACCATCTATCTGGAAATCTACCTATGAAATCTTCAATGAAGAGATTTCACTAGGTTTCTAGGTAGGGAATCAAACTAGTAAATATGTGACTTGACTCAAAGATAGCCAAGCTTTCTGTGTTGAGCATGTTTCTTGTTAAAATTTGACACATGCTTTGTGCTTTCTACAGTACACTAACCATTATCTTCAGCCTGCGTGGAGAAGACAAGGGAAGGTTACCTTATTCTGTCCATGCAATTCTGCACTTTAGTCTGGCCAAATTGGTTCTCAGCAGAAACCATTCAACAACACAGCCAAACAGAGGCTCTCTCAAAACTCAAGGCTTGACTTCAAGTACATTAGTGAGCATGTGATTTCTTTGGTACAATTTCTCTTTATACTATGTTTGATAGTTAATGCTGTGATCCACATTCATGAGCTCTTAACCTTATGCTCCAACAGCAATAGCCTTCTCTTGTTACAGGCATGTGTACAAACTTTCCTAGAAAATAGTTGAACCCACAAGAAGAAGAAGAAAGAATGTTATGGATCTTTCTGCTGAGAGATGGTACAGAGAAGTCTCTTCTACAGTTCCTTTTGGGAAGAGACTATTAATGCTTCCAGGTGAAAAAAAAAGAAAAAGTAGTTGATAAAGAATTCTTCAACCCAAATAATGTGTTCTAAAATATTACACATTACAATGACAATAAGAAATGTCTAGTTCTGAAGTTTGGACTTGGGGAAATATAAATGCTCCCAGAATGACAATTTTAAAACATGATCCAAAAACGAATGTAATTCACAACTTAGAGACAGTGGTGAGTATTGAGTGGTAAGGGAAGGGAGAGTGAAGTGCAGGTAGAATATCCTTTCACACCCACATTAAAATTACTTTTCACTTTTCTTCTAATCAACACAAAAGAAAGAATAAAAATAAAACATTTTCTTCAAGTATTTTTTGGCATAAATGAAGCCTGTTCTTACGGAAACATCACCTCTGTTCTGAAGGTTCATATTAGTATCAGAAACTCTGCTTTCAACTTGAGATTTATGCTTAATTTTCTGCATTGAGAACTCGACATGTTTCTGAACAAAGTTTGATAAAGACCAAGTAAGTTCTTGTGAACTTTGTTTGCAATGCATCATCACATATAAGTTGCTTGCAAATAAGAATTCTGGATTCCTATGTCCCCATTTTCTTCTTTATTTGAACCCTTGATTTCTCAGTGCATTTGCTCCCAAGGTCTCCAAATACTACTGACCATACTAGGTCTTACCCAAATACTGCCTAGTGCCCATATACTTCATTCAACTATTCCAATGCGAAAAAATAATGTTTACTTCTTCCTTTATAAGTGGTAACTCAACATTGACCTGTGACAATATTCGCCATCATCTGTCTTTTGTAAACCACTTGCATCCATCAGTAAATCTCTTTGGGATGAATCCTTACTGAACTAGAATATCACAAATACCTAAAATTCTATGTCTACTATGTTTGTCACACATTTCTCATCCCAGGCTTTACAGTTTACATTTATTCATGATTACTGTATTTCTATTAGTACTAATAGAAAAAATATACCATTTCTTAGTGGTTCACTAGAGAAGACCATAAAATGTAGAATGTGAAATGTTGTCGTATTCAAATTCTGTCCAAATACAAATCCCCAATGGTTCACAGGTCCTGTGATGATTTTACTTGGTGACCCTAACTTAGAGACATTTTGTCTTTTCTCCAAGTGCAGTTTGCATTTATGGCTCCCAGAATAAACTTAATTACATATATTTAAATTCCATAGCTGCTCTCTGTGTAAATTATTTCCCCAGCGGTGCTTAATCTCCTTGTCAGTAGGACCTATATTATTTTTCCTCTGTATCCCATGAAGTGCCTAGAATACTACTCAGTAGTTCCTTGAAAATGTGAATAGATTTGATTTAGTAATGTCAAAAAAGGGAAATTATAAAGAATATTTAATCTCTTCAACTGTTAGTTTTCTAGACTTGAGTTCTAACTTGTAAATGTAAATTCCTGGAAATCAGAGAATCCATCCTGTTGCCACATCCCCCCTCAGCATCCATCTTAGTGCCCTCGAAGTTAGAATGTAAGCTGCATAAATCCAGGGATGCTGACTCTTTCAGTCACCTCTACAGCCTGAGGCACAGAATGGACCCTAGATAAATGCTTGTTGAATGAAGAAAGTGAGTTGTATAAGATAATTTCTGGAATGTCTTTCTAGTCCAAATTCCTTTTTTCTGTGAATCCTTCCTCCCTAACCAAAGGTGAGTCCCATAGGCAGTAATGCCCCTTCCATTTTTTGCCATAACCGATTGGACCTATACACACTTTGTACACAACTTGCCATCCAGATTCCCCTGTATTCTTGCTGAAATGTTTGTTGGACACACTGGAGTACATTACAACGGCAAAGCTTGTGGGTGTAGTGAATTGCAGGGCTAGGACAGCCACATGCTGCCATGGTTACAGATGGAATAACTCAAGCATAATGGCTCTGGGGAGCAGAGAAATCAGTCTGTGGAGAGAGACAAATGCCAAGAGGAGGAGAGTTAAGAGGCAAGGATGGAGAAGATTTGCCCCAGGGCCCTTTTCTGGCTCTGCTTCTGATCCCTTGAGAAGTTGGCTCATTTCCTACCCTGTTTCCATGAGTCTTTCCTAGGAATTAATAAGTTAGCCCACAGGGTTTCCTATTATTATGTCACCAAAAATAATTTACCAATTTAAAATATTCAACAAAAACTGTGCAATAGAGGTTGAATTGAGAAGACATTGAGGGTATTTTAACGGATAGTTAGGGACCTTGGACCCCAGTTGCAGTTCTACCATAGGCTAAGGGTGTCATCTTTGTTTCTCCATTGGTGAGTTAAGGATGCTGGACCAGATGATATCCATCAATGCTCCTATCCCCTAACTTTCGTGATCCTGCCATGACACCTGTCACTTTGATAAAAACTATAATGCTCAATTAACCTAGAATTTTCAAATACCCAGACATTTTATCACATGCGAGGGACCTATCTAGATATTTACAGCATTCTTCAGCTTTCACTTAGATAATTTAAGTTAAATTGGTGCAGTCCCCTTTCAAATTCACTTTTTAGCTCTTCACATTCATACAGCACCAGACTTTATTTCTTTCATTCTGAGATCTTTCCAAATAACATTTATGAAATCAAAATTAAGCTTGAATAGGCTTTTCTAATTCCTGTGCATGGAACACCTGTCTTTTTTTATATTTACAGAAGGCTCTCTCTCATTAAAAATTTAGTATCACAATTTTATGTTCTTTTGTTATGAATATATTAAAGTAGCTCTCCCCAACAAATTTACAAAATTTCCTGGGCATATGTAAATATAGAAGACTCGGTACAGGCCTTGTACCAATCAATATAGACCCAAGGGACAGAAAGTGAAAAGATAGCACATTGCAAAGAATCCAGTAAACATTTATCATTACATCTTAAAAACCCTTTCACACTGGCTTCTATGTAGTTGCAAAATCGTTTTTAGATTAAAGTTGTTATAGTTTGAAAAAAAACACGTTTTGAACTCTTAACTCATTCTGTTCTTTTCCTTCTCCCATTGAGCAACTGCAGAATACACCTCCTGACTCAAATCAAATAGTATGCATAAAATCATATTTATGTGACACAGCAACATTAGCTGCCCAAAAATGCTTCAAACAACCTCTCATAGCTTATTCCAAAATACTAATTTTGTGCATGCAGTTATCTATCATATGTTTTTCCAGGAAAACTCATGTTAAAAAGTTGGAAGAATTATCTTCCTGACCCTGAGCTCATCACTAGAACCACAGCATTAGCTCAGTGATCTAATCCATAGCATGCTACCATCCAGCTCTGTGCCTAGACATATACAGTCAGTTAACAAGCCTAGGCAAATCATAAGCCAATTTCTACCTATTGAGAGAACTGGTCTGAGCACCCATACTGATTTTAGTGCAGCAGAATAAGTTACATGGGTAGCTGACAGGAAGGGTGTGAGAAGAGCCAGCTGACTACCATGTATGAGGAGGAAAACCAAGAGATAATGTTAAAATGAGGATTCAAAGAAATCATAGCAAACATGTACAAAGAACACCAAAATAGTTTAGTTTGACTGAGTTGATATTGCATGAAGTAGGAAATAAATCTGGAAATTCAGATTGGAACCAGATTATAAATGGCATTGATTACCAGGCTAAGGAAACCAAAACTCAAACTATTCATAAGATACCACTAATGATTCTCAAGCAGAGAACTGACTTAGAGCAATAGAAACAGAGTGACAATACTAACTTCAATTAATATGTCATAATCACATGGTACTGCATGGAAAATAAAGACTGAGGCATAGTACCTGCCTTTAAGAGAAAAAAATACACACACATACAAAGTAAAATAATCAATAAAATATACCTATACTCTAAAGCAGAAAAGGTTAACTCCTATAAGTAAGGATCAAAATGCTTTGGTAATCTTATCAGCCCCATACATTCTTTGCCTCTATATCTTTTTCTTCTAGTCATTGATTCCATTTGGTTCACTACCAATTCAGAAACAAATATGATTTTAGGTAAAAAATTATCAAATTAACCCAATATTTAACCCAATATTCTGAGACTTAGCAAAAATTAACTTTACTACTCATGCTTAATAATAGCTAACATCCATTGAACATACTGTAGATACCAGGCATATTCCTAATCATTTTACAAGACTTATATCATCTAATCTTTCCAAAAACACTGCATGTTAAATTTTATTTTCAATTTCTGAGGCTGAGAGATATTAAAAAATTTGGCTAAGGCTACATAATTTATGCTTTTAGCTCTTAACCAAGACATATACTGCATACTATGTAATTTAAAATTTAACCTCAGACCTAAAATCAAGAGCCCTAACATTGTCCATAGTTCCTACCTTTTCACTGAGTTCCCATCTCTCCCTTGGGCTCAGGTTCCTTACACAGGCTCTGTCTTCTCTTTCCTGCTTTAGTCCCTGTAGGATGCTGAATCACTGCTCACCAATCTCCAATACCCCACTTCAAGGCACCACTCCCCAAGGGACCACCACGGTGTAGAACTCAGGCATGGTCACGTGACAAGTTTTGGACAATGATATTTGAATGCAAGTAACGGATACTTATTTGGGGAAGGATCTTGAAGAGCAAGTAACAGTTCTCCATCACCTCTTTTTTTGCAAGATGGTCAATACCTGATAAAGATAGTTCCCACAGCCTGGGTCTCAGAATAAGAATTGATAGAGCAAAAATAATACTGACCTGAAATAGACCCTTCTCCAAGAAGAGCCAGATTCAGATGCCTTCTTCTCCTGTTCTAGATGCACTTCTTGCCCTTTATCAGCCCCTGAGGTTTACACTCCCCTCACAGCACTGATTTCCACTATTAATGTTGCTGTAGGTCATGTTCCACAGGAAAAGGAGCCCAAGACACTGAGATTTGTGTGCTGGAGGTTTGTTGAGAAGTAATCTATGGAAAAGCACCTGTGACAGGTAAAGGAAGCAGGACTGAGCAGTTTGAAGAATTGAATTGTGATGCATTTGCAGTGAAGTCTTCAGGTGATGTATGTGGAGATCTGGATCTGTAAAATCCTTCAGAATTTTCCCAGTTGAAGCAAGATGGCTGCAGTTTCACATGTTCCTCCCACCCCTGTATTGACCAGCCTTAGAATACAGGCTGTTCCCTTGAAAAAGGCAGCTTCTTTGGCCTATTTCTGGACAGGGACTTAACCATGAACAGTCAGAATTGACACTCCCCAGCTGGGACAATGTTTGCACCATTCTACAGAGGTCTCTTCAGCATACCACAGTACCCACTCTAGCCAGCCATAGTGAGTTCCACCCATCTGAAAATAGCTTCCCTGAGATTCTGATTGGTTTATTTTTCCTAGGAAAACTTACACAAGGAAGGTCGGTGAGTCAACTACAGCCACTACCACTGCAGCTGGTCTTAAGGCCACAATAGGTACTCATCATCTCTCCCCAACTCCCTATGTCCTACCTCCCACATCCTTCTATAGGGCCTCGAATGGCCTTGGGGACTTATCAAGTGTGGTGAACCAGAGCCTCATCTCCAAGGGCTCTGTGTACCTGTCCACATGTCCTTCTCAGGGTGTAAGCCAGTAACATAGCCCAGGATAAGACCATAAATGTAAACCCTTACCAACCCCATGTAAAGGTAAACTGCTTCTGACTCTCCTTTAGGGAGGTGAAAAGCAAGCATTCACCATATCAATGGTTACATAGCAGGTAACTGCAGCTCTACTAATAGGCTTTATAGTATTGCCATATTTGCCACTGTTAGCACTATGACTTGATTGAATTACATTGGTACATGTTTTCCTCCAGGATCCATCTGGCTTTTTAGTGCCAGCTTGGTAAATTAAATGGAGATATCATGGGAGCCATCATCCCTGCATCTTTTGTGTCTTTAAGACTGACAATACTCTCTGATAGTCCCCCCAAATGCAATACCACTTGTATTTTATCAACTTACCCAAGAGACTGGCAGTTCAGAGACTCTCCTGATATTTTCTAATTGGATAGCTCTTATCAATAGTCCCAGTGATTCTTCATTCCATTCAGACACACAGGAAAGGAGAAATGACCACTGGGTAAGTCTGTGAGCCCAGTGGATCCTCTATGAAACAGAACTAGGTCGGGGTTCTATTTATTATCTCTGTTATGTTCCCTCCCTAAACGGGAATCCATGATGAATCTCAGGGTTCCCAAATAAAAAGTTCAAGATGGACTTTTGCTTAATAGTTCTCAAAATATCTGGGTATTCTCCCTTTCCCTAGTGTAAGGTTATATAAGTAAAATCTGTACGTCACTTTGAGGAAAGACTGGGAGATTCATTACTACATTTTCCTCATTTTGATCCAGATTTTCTTTCGGCCTAAAAGTTCAATATCTGAGAACTATCTTAGGTCCAGAAATTTTGCAAGGAATCATGGCTTTTCATTGACGTGCTTGCCCTCTGCTTCCTGATCATCTAGCCATTATTTACTTTGGTTATAGACTGAATATTATCTTTGTGATTTGCCCATACATTATACTTTTGTTCCTGAGAATGTTGTTTTCTATTAAGCACATCCAGAGCTCTTTTGGGTCAAGTCTCCCAGATGCCATTCTTACCTAGCTATTCATTATGAATATCATGTCCTTCTTAAAACTGGTGAATAAGCACTGTGATATGGCCTCTATCATTTCAGTATCCTATCACCTCCATCTCTATCAGGGAGCCCAGCATTTGCTATTATCAGAATGTTTAATCTTATTTGACTGCTATTCCTTATGCAACTTTATTGTCTATCCTTCTTGATCCAGCACTTTCACTATCTGAGTCCAAATCCATTCTCTCTGCTCCTGCTGGAGCATATTGCTTAGGCCTTGCAACAATTTGGTATATAGTCCCTTTCTGTCCTTTATAGGTCCAGCTCTTTCCCAGTTGGGTCAGGAAAGAACGTGGAATTAGATCTTGCTGTGATCTTGCAAGGTAGAGGCCTCTGCAATGTCTTGAAGATAGGGAAGAGTGTTAACCTCTCACAGGGAGGAGAGATATTTCTGCAGAAGTTTCAGGGAAATCTAGGGACTCAAGCCTATGAAGACATCAATCCAGATGTTCTCATTCCAAATATAATGGTCTCATTCCTCCACAATCAAGGTCCTGACTTTGGCGTACCAGATCTACAAATGTTGAAGATTCAACCAACTCTGGAGTTCCGCCACTCTCATCAATAAGACCTGAGCCATATCCCCATCTTTTTATGCCTTCTGACTGCAGGAGTTAAGAGTAAATGGCTCTCTGTTCTCCATGTTTTGTCTTATGTAGGAGTTATTCACCTTCAGCCTTTGTCTTTCTTTAATGCATTGATGATCTTCAGCAATAGCCACCCTATTTCATACAATTACTACTTCCTCCAAGCCCATCACACACCTGCAACCAGCACATTCCCTTCCACTACTATTCCATCCCAATGAGAGTTGAATGTTCGTACCACAATCACATGCCATGACACGTCAGTGTTCCATCTTCCCCAAGGAATGAGATTTCCACTGCCAGCCAATCATTGGGTAATCCAGCTTGAAAACCCTATCATAAAATTCATCTTCCTATGCCAATAACTGGCACCAACTGTCTTAATAAGGCCCAGGAAACAGATGCTGAGTCTCTAAAGTTTACATGCAAGTGGTTTATAAAGGAGAAAGCAGTTAGGGCGGTAGGACTGGGCAGATAGATTGAACTGTGAAAAACTTTCAGCAGAGGACTCAACTGGATATTATGGGAAACTGTAGCTGGGAAGGCCCATGCCTTGTTTCAGCTGAGGCAAAGATGCCATGAATTTCTGCTGCTATATCAAGTCGTTGGATACAGGCTGCCTTCAGGAAGTGAGCATAACTTGGGCAATGCAGCCTCCTTCAGCTAAGGGCAGCTCCTGGAGAAGAACTGAGCTCTGAGCAGTCAGTAGACAAGACTACCAGCAGCTATGAGAATGCATTCCTAGTTCCTAAAGAAAACCATGTACTGGGATAACGTCCTCAGCTAACTTCCAGGAAACTTCCTCTAAATTTGGTATTGATTAGTCATTTTGCTAATGGTTAAGCTCATTCAGCCCCTTTAAAACCTCTTATGTATAACTCATATCACTCTTTTGCCCCAAAGCTGTATTGACAGAATTAAATACAAGTTTTTGATCCCCTCCTGCCCTCTCTTGGCAAAACTGGACAAATAGAATGTCAAGAAAATACCAAATTTAGTCCCTATGATAGCTCCAATAAAGGACATTAGCTGGTTACAGATTTAAGGGACTTCTATTACTTGAAGTTTTGTGTTTTAAGGACAATCTCATAGTGTTATAAGCCTTGAATTTCAAGTTTATTATTCATATCCAACAAGGAAAACATATTTTGGAGGAAAGAACTTACTTCTCAAAAGCAGAAATTAATGACCGCTCATTTAGAAAGCCAGATCACTGTAAAGTTTCCCAGTTTGAGTCATTAGATATTTACCTATTGGCCACAATGCACAGGATACTACGGGGATACAGATACCACATAACAGGACACTAGGTCTTTGCTTTAACAAACTTCATTACACAGAAACAAACCTCATTATATAGAAGAAAAACAGTAATTTATCCATTCAACCTTTGTTGATAAATGCCTAAATGCCAGTCACTGTCTAGGCAATTTAAGGATACAGAAATAAACAACGTTTGACCCCTGAGTCTAAATTTGCAATTTAATTGGGATAGCCAGAAAAATATAAAACTAACTACACGAAATGAGACAAGGAAGTAGGTAGTATAGAAAATGTGCAAGCAAAGTATTGGGCAGAGGTGAGAGAACCAAATTCATTTGAACTTTGAGATCTCTGGGGCATATTTCACAGCTCTTATCAGCACCCTTCAGAGAAATTCCTAGATAATAGTTATTCATATAGAAGCGTACAGAGAACTAGGAATGCAACAGCTAATGAAGCTGATCATACAGACATATGGGTAAGCTGCTCATAAAGGCTGTAATCAATAACAGAAATTGAAGTAAATATGCTTAAAAAAGAATCCATCGGGGAGTAATGGGAAAATAATGCTTCTTCCAAAGAGAAAGGAAGCTATTATCTTTAATATTTGTGCATGTATCTGCTTGTTTTGTTTTTACTGATAAATGTGTGGCAGTTTTCAAATGGGTAAAGATACCAACCATCTGAAATATTGGCCACTGACAGTAGGTGAACCAGAAAATCAGTACCCTACATCCAAGGAAGTATTGATTTGTTTAACAAAAAGGGGAAAATACAATGCACCCAAAAGTTTAATAGAAAATAAACCTTAGACTGCACCCCAAAGATGGCAATATATGAACTCTGAAACCACAAAGAAAAGCTAACACCAGAGAAATTTTAGGCATGTCAAAGTCTCAGAAATTCATATCCAGAGACTGATAATGAGTGAATTATGTTGGAATTCATTTGCTTATTGGCTAATTGTTACATTCCATCTTCACAAATATTTATTAGTGCGAGAGAGCATAGATTACTCTGCTGACTATAGTATTGTTACAAATAATGAAGTGTGAATTTTAAAGGATAAAATAGATATATCTGTGAAAAATATGCATATTCTTAACATCTTTAAAATGGTGCTTTCATGGCTAGACGTCCTTCAAATGACAAATATAGATGTGTGTTCTTATCTGTTGACGTAATAGTATTAATTTTGCCTAGAAAGTCAGTCAACATTTCTTTTTTTTGTTTGTTTTCTGAGCCTTTATTTAGTTTCCTTTTACTTAAAAGCTTCAGTCTTGTCTGGCCTGAATAATCAAGACCTCCTTCAAACACTGGGAATATTTTAGTTCTTGGTATAGATGGAGGGCTCATGAGTATCCAACATGTTGCTAATCTAAAACCAGGATTTCATATATGTATTTCCCTTCTGAATCAAAAATATTGGAAAATACAATAAAAAAGGAATAATTTTAAAAGAAACAGTCATGAAACAAATTGAGTCTGCTTCTGTTTCTTTTGGTCTTCTAACCAAATTTACCCATATCCAAATGTTCCTGGTCACATGTTTCTCTCCTAACTTATTAAAACATCCAGAGATTCCATTTTGGTGCAAAACTTGAAAGACAATACCTGAGCGGGCAGCCCAGCTGGAAAATACAACAGAGTACAAACTGTACGTCTCACTGAGAGTACCTCAATTACTCAGAAAACTTTTAAACATATGTATAAGAGTGTTTATTCAAGGTTAAATGCCAAGGAAGAAGAGAAGTTAGCATGGAAATCACTCATCTCACATTTGACATTTCTCTAGTAAAGGAGGATTATCCTTGACTTTATTTATTTATTTATTTATTTTTTAACATCTTTACTGGAGTATAATTGCTTTACAATGGTGTGTTACTTTCTGCTTTATAACAAAGTGAATCAGCTATACATATATCCCCAGATATCCTTGACTTTAGATTTTGTATCTTGATTATAACTTTCATAATGTGACTGTTTAAAAAGTTCTCCAAATTAGCAAGTCTTCTCAAACTAATCCAAAACTTGAGTACTGTACTGACTTCATTTGAATGTTCTGATTATAGTCAGTGAATCTCAAATTGGGACCTCACTTCCAATTTGAAGGTAACATAAGTTTTACAATAATTGTAACTGTAATACAAGAGCTGAGTTAAAAAGACAAACAAAATGTAGATCTCATTAAGTTTTAATTGAATTTTTTGTTTATCCTTCCCTATACCCACTCACACTTGCTGAGTTCTGAGGAATGCATTCACTCCAATATAGTCTAATGGGGAACCGAATTTCACGTACACAGTTTTGCTTTAAATATGTATTTTAGAAATCTAAATGTTATGGTAGTTGATTTTCACTGTTCTTTTTCATCAAAAAGAAATAACTCCATTCCAAAGCTGATCTAGACTCTCTGGGAGAAGGGTCTGCCCTACAAAGCCACCTTTTTATGAACAATGCATAAATGTGGTTGTTATTATTAAAGAGTGATAAAAAAATAAAAAGAATCTAAAATAGTCAAACAAATAGAGAGTAGAATGGTAGTTGCCAGGGGCTGGGAAGAGGGGGAAACTGAGAGCTGTTCAACATGTATAAAGTTTCAGTTATGCAAAACTGAACAAGTTCTAGAGGTCTGCCATAAACCTAATGCCTATAATTAACAACCCAGTATTTTGCACTTAAGAATTTGTTAAGAGGGTAGATCTCATGTTAAGCATTCTTACCACAAGAAGAAAGGACAGCAATATATATATATATATATATATATATATATATATGTAATTAATCTTATCATCATATTAAATAATATAATGTATGTATTTTTAAAAAGAGAATGAAAATTATAAAATCCACCAGAGAAAAAAAGACTTATTTCCTGCTGATTATTGGCAGACTTTTTGTTAGCAACAAAGAAAAATATGTAATATTGTCTTCAAAATTCTGAGGGAAATAGTCTCTTAACCTAGAATTTTGTATGAAAACAAACTGTGATTTAATAGTGAGGGCATAGGGCTTCCCTGGTGGTGCAGTAGTTGAGAATCTGCCTGCTAATTCAGGGGACACAGATTCGAGCCCTGGTCGGGGAAGATCCCACATGCCGTGGAGCAACTAAGTCCGTGAGCCACAGCTACTGAGCCTGCGCATCTGGAGCCTATGCTCCGCAACAAGAGAGGCCGCGACAGTGAGAGGTCCGCGCATCGCAATGAAGAGTGGCCCCCACTCGCTGCAACTAGAGAAAGCCCTCTCACAGAAACGAGGACACAACGCAGCCAAAAATAAAATAAATAAATAAATTTATTTAAAAAAAAAATATGTTAAGTACATAGACTCTGCATTTCTTTAAAAAGTCCAGGCCAAGAGTTTTACCTATTTTAACAGAAAAAAATGTTTCCCAAAATCTTCTTTATACATCATTGTTGTTTGATAGAGAGAAGAAAAATTTAAAACATATGTAAAGAAAGAAACAGATATAAAAGACTACACAGAACAAGATATCAACAGAAAGAAATCCTGGTCACTGATGGTTTTCAGGTTCTCCAAACCAGCCTGTCATGTGGTCTGGCTTCACTCTCTGCCCCTGTGCTCTAGGGAGATACTCATGTAGCCTGTTTCATGGGTAAATAGAGATAATTCATTGGAGAAAAATTGCTCTGGGTATAGTCAAGCAATGGCACAGTAACTGAAGGAATAAATGAAGATCAAGAGACTTTTGTGAAAGTTAGAAACAAGGTGTTTATGATATGAAAGATCCTGTAGAAAAGGAGAGGCTGACCGTGCAAAAAAAATGCTAATAGCCAAAGGAGCAAAGTCCTTGAAAAAGCCAGAAGGCAAGAGACTTGGGTCTTTCAGGGAAGGACTTGCTTCCATAAGAGAAGACACCCAGGCTGAAAAGAGAAGATGGGTGAGAAGGTAGGACATACAGATATATTTTGATCTGACCAAGGGAAGAGGAGAGACCTATTTCCTGGTAGCATCTATATTCAACAAAACATCATATAAGTAATTGGCTGCAATATGGCAGCAGTAGGTGAGATGAATGGGATGTTAGGGGAGACAGAAATAGATATAACCATCATGTTACAAAGTGAATTAGTAAGTTTACTATAAAAACATAGACGGCTTCTGTCCTATCTAAGGTAAGGTATTATAAAGACATAGTAATAAAAATCAATACACTTACTATCATTTTCTCTGGAAATTCTTAACTACAGTTTTAAGTATGAAGCAGACAATCAACTGTATTGATCTAGTTTTGTGCAGTGGTAAGGGAAAAACGGGCGAGAAATTGAGGAACATATTCAAAAGCATAACTATGATGAGGGACTATGGAATCTGAGCTGAATAAGAAGAGGCAGGAAGATTAAAACTCAGACACCTATGGATCAATAGAGTGATGAGCCCAATGAGATGAAGCGGTTTGCATGGGGTTGTTAGAAAAAGGAAGGAGAAACAATATTATTGGTGTGGACAGAAAGCAGAGCTACAAGTACATATCTAGGGGCTTCATCTGTCCCTCCTGACTATAAGCTTACTTTGAACTTGCTCTCAGTGCTTTGGACTGTGGTCCAGAATTTGATTCCCAACTTTTCTTTTCAACTTTCCAAATATTTTATTTTTTTTACTGAAGTATAGTTGATTTATAATGTGTTAATTACTGTGTACAGCAAAGTGATTCAGTTATACATATATATACATTCTTTTTTCATATTCTTTTCCATTACAATTTATCATAGGCTAATTTTTTAACATCTTTATTGTAGTGTAGCTGCTTTACAATATTGTGTTAGTTTCTGCTGTATAACAAAGTGAATCAGCTATACGCATATCTATATCTCCTTATCCCCTCCCTCTTGCGTCTCCCTCCCACCGTCCCTATCCCACTCCTCTAGGTGATCACAAGGGTGATCTCCCAGAGCAGTGCTATGCAGCTGCTTCCCTATCATAAGATATTGAATATAGTTCTCTGTGCTATACAGTAAGACCTTGTGGTTTATCCATTCTATATATAAAATCTTACATCTGCTAAACCCGATCTCCCACTCCATCCCTTCCCAAACCCCTCCCCCTTGGCAACCACCAGTCTGTTCTCTATGTCTGTGATTCTGTTTCTGTTTCATGGATAGATGCATTTGTGTCATATTTTAGATTCTGTATATAAGCGATATCATACAAGATTTGTCTTTCTCTGACTTACTTCACTTAGTATGATAATCTCTAGTTGCATCCATGTTGCTGCAAATGGCATTATTTCATTCTTTTTTACTGGCTGAGTAATATTCCCTTGTATATATGTACCACATCTTCTTTATCCAATCCTCTGTTGATGGATGTTTAGGTTGTTTCCACGTTTTGGCTATTGTGAATAGTGTTGCTATGAACATAAGGGTGCATGTATCTTTTCGAATTATAGTTTTGTCTGGATATATGCCCAGGAGTGGGATTGCTGGATCATATGGTAATTCTATTTTTAGTTCTCTGAGGAACTTTCACACTGCTTTGATTCCCAACTTTTAATTAGTTTTTTATTTGGGAGTGCTAAGCCTTCCCTATACACATGCATACAGAACTCACTCAAATTAGTTCTGAAAGGAATAGATTTAATAAGAGATACTGAGAATGCACAGAGCTGATGGATGGCTGAGAAAAATGTTCTAGGCAGACAAACATACTGCCATGCTACAAAACCCAAAATAATGCCACCGCCAGTCAGCTGCCACCACCACCCCAAACACCTGGTCCAGCACATTGGATGTATC
Source organism: Orcinus orca (assembly GCF_937001465.1). Lineage (NCBI taxonomy): Eukaryota > Metazoa > Chordata > Mammalia > Artiodactyla > Delphinidae > Orcinus > Orcinus orca. Next base: position 174,089,131 of record NC_064561.1, on the reverse strand, counting down.
CCACAACTACTTCCTGTTTCCTCAGGTAATCACACTTGATTTGTGGAAAATAAGTTGCCTGTTTGCCCTCTACAGACCTGGAAAGCTAAAAAGTGTACTACTTTGTGATTTCATGTTGGGATTGACAATGCATGGGGAAACTACCAAAATGCGAGAAGGATGTGCTAGTCTTTGGATGGACTCAAGAGGGACCAATGGGAACGACCTGGGTTACCTCCTCTAATACTAAAATTTCTTATTTTCTATGTTGTTTAAAGAATTTGATCTATAAATAATTGTATAATTATATATACAGTACAGAAGAGTGTTTAATAGAAGTTTTTGGTGGTGAAGTTACAAGAGAGAAAGGAGAGACTAATATATGTTATTTTGAACTTCCATCCACTCTGACTAGGTATACAGATTATTATTATTATTATTTTTTTGTCTGTGTTGGGTCTTCGTTTCTGTGCAAGGGCTTACTCTAGTTGGGGCAAGCGGGGGCCACTCTTCATCACAGTGCGCGGGCCTCTCACTATGGAGGCCTCTCTTGTTGCGGAGCACAGGCTCCAGACGTGCAGGCTCAGTAGTTATGGCTCACGGGCCTAGTTGCTCCACGGCATGTGGGATCTTCCCGGACCGGGGCACGAACCCGTGTCCCCTGCATTAGCAGGCAGATTCTCAACCACTGCACCACCAGGGAAGCCCTATACAGATTATTTTTTAAAACTCATTACTTTGCCAGAAAACTTCTAGAAACTAGTTTCCTACTGTCAATTGCCTAGTTATTTCATAATTTCAGTAGTTTAAAATATTTCAGTTTGAAATGTGTGGAAGTGTCATGGCATGCTCACTATGACGGTCACTAGACTTCAGAAAGAATGATACCAATTCCTCATACTAACCTGGAAAAAACAATTTCATATTCTAAAGCCAGGCCACCAAGTGAAAAAGGGATCTGAAGTCTTTAAATTTTACACATTTCTTTTTCCATACTTAACCAAATACCTGAGGGGAATGTGTATTTTTAGCCTAAATTTACACCATCATTATTTCAATTCTGGATCACAGCATCACTGTATAACTGTTAATATACTACCAAAGAGAAGTTGGAAAAACATTTCTGGTAAAACATTTCTTTACAGAAGATGGAGAAACCCTATAATTTTCAGTGAGATGATTACATAAAGTCCTACCTATAATTTTAGTTAATTGTAGTTTTTTACTTCATTTTCTCAGCCAGAATTCCCTTTCATTTATTTCACCCTTGTCTCAAAATGAAGACATTGAAACTATCTTCAGCAAAATGTTCATGGATATTTACATAGTAACTATTCTCTATTTGTGTCAGATTACAGTATTTTCAAACTATTAGCAAAGAAGTTAAAACTCATTCCAGCAACTATTTTCCATAGTTACAGGTATAGACAGGACCTCTTTTTTAAACATAGACCATAAAATATGTCATGGGCTACATATAAGTAAAATTAATAAGGAGAATATATAATGATAAAAATAATATGCTATATAGCAAAAAATACAAATATAACCTTACATTATCACATACAGTTGGCAATAATAATGGACTTATGCATTAAAATTCCACTAGGAAACTTTTTATTGCTGTTGCTACATAGATGGTGTGTGAGAGTTAAGAACGTGGATTCTGGAGCAATATTTCCTGAGTTCAGATCCAGCTCTGCCGATACTATGTGAATATCCCCAAGGTCTATACTTTCTCGAACCTCTGCCTCCTCTTGTGTAAAGGATAACACTAGTACTACCTGATAGGACTGGTCAGGTGCTTAAACTAAAAAGTACAGATTAAGGGTATAAATCAGTGGTTGGCGATTGTAGTGAGCTGTGAGTTCCCTATAAGGTTAGCTTGTTAAATTAAAAGTCTATATTATAGAAATATTATTGATTGTCTAGATGAAATGAATCAGTGATTCACAGATTTTTCCAATTATGTCTTCTAGTCCAAATAAAGATGAAACTATATCTTCAATCTATATTCAGTTAAAAACCTGAATATTCTATTCATACTACTCAAAAAGTCTGAGATTTTGCTGAAGTTTAATTAATCATCTGGTTCAGGAGTGGTACACTTTTTCTGCAGCCAGCCAACTAGGTAATACTTCAGTCTTTGCAGGCCATATACTTTCTATCCCAACTTCTGAACTCTGTTATTGTAGCATGAAAGCACCCATGGACAACACAAACAAATAGGCATAGCTGTAATCACATGACATTTTATTAACAAAAACACACAGCAAGCCAGATTTGTCCCAAGGGTGTAGTTTGCTGACCCCTGCTCTAGATATTTGATAAAATGAACACAGAGTTCTCAAATAGTTTAACCCTATTTAAACTTTCCTGAGGGAAATAAACTTGATTGAGCTACTTGAGTATCATGGTTCCACAATCTGTGAGTATATGTATCCAAACCCTGAATTCTCTTTCAAATAAAAAGAACATAAACAGCAGTCAGAAAGTCCAATGTTTCTTGTTAGCAAGTACAAAGAGGAGATGTGACAGTTGACAAGACTTAAGAACCATGCTGGACTCACCAGTTGAATAAGGAGTAATGTGCATATATTAATTCTTCTGCTTACCACGTGTAGATGAAACACCATATATGTGATAAAAGTACTATTAATGTACAGTTGATCCTTGAACAACAAGGATTTGAACTGCCCAGGTCCACTTGTTCGAGGATTTTTTTTTTTTTTTTTGTGGTACGCGGGCCTCTCACTGCTGTGGCCTCTCCCGTTGCGGAGCATAGACTCCGGACGCGCAGGCTCAGCAGCCATGGCTCACAGGCCCAGCCGCTCCGCGACATGTGGGATCTTCCCGGACCGGAGCACGAACCCGTGTCCCCCGCATCGGCAGGCGGACTCTCAACCACTGCGCCACCAGGGAAGCCCTATTCGGGGATTTTTGAATCTGTGGATGTGGAGCCTTGTAATAGGAAGAGCCAATGTAAGAAGAACGGACTATAAATTATACTGGGATCTTCCACTGCTGGGAGGGTGGGTGCCCATAACCCCCGTGTTGTGCAAGGCTCACCTGCATTATTAACTTGAGAAGGTTCTAAATTCTAAGATAAAGGTATGATAAAAACACTTAATAATCAAGTATAATATTTTCTAAAATAAAAAGCAGGTGAATCTATCCAATCAGAGTCTGAGTGGGAACCCATGATCAGTGGAATTGTGAGCTCACCCAAGAGTTCACTGCCTTAATCGTGTCCCTCAAGCAGTATGATTACAACTTAGTACCATCTTTAAAAATAAAAACTAAAAAGGAAATTGATGACATTCTAGAGAAATCAGAAGATTGGCAACAGAAGCTGAAATAGGGTCTTTATCAAATGTTCTAAGTTTGTATGTTTTGTTTTAGGTTACCTAGATCGGGGCAATCTAGGTAATTGCCCCAGTTTTCCCTGCTTCATTTCACAGAGTGGGTCACGGTCTAAGCGTGTGAGGAAAATAAATAACTGGAAGGCTGGCTGTGGGTTTGTCTTGGTTTTCACGTTTTGAGGCACAGCACCTTTCCTGATTTTCCACGTGTAGAAGACACCAACTTTGTGTGATGGTGGCATGGGGTGTAGAATAGACAGTACATCCTCAAGCAGCTTCACTCTGCTATCCTCCATAGGCTGGCTCTGCACAGTGGAGCCCAAAGCCCTGAAAACAGCTGTGATGTAGCCTCAAAGGACTCAGTCCTCTGGTGTGTCCATCCGCAAATATCCAGGCCTGTCAATATTTGAGGAAGAGAGCAGATTCCTAAGCCTCTTCTGTCCACACCAGAAAGGCTGATTATTATGCCATGTGAGGACAGATAGCCATGGGTCTGGATGGACAGGTCCACTAGCTTCACCCACAGAGGACTGACATTAGTATCCATCAGGGATTCTCTTCTCCCAAGGTAAACACATTCTCTCGCATATTTCTTTCTGTTTATCCAGTATTCCAAGCCCCAACACGTCTATGCATTCAGGACTAGTGCTTACCTCCCCCTGCTCTCTACATTCCAGTGACGGTTCCAGAGGATAATACCTTCTGATTGTTGAAGGCCAGCTATCGGACCCCTGCCTAAGTCTTCCACTTTGATAGGATAGAACCGATAGCCGGTTACAGCTCCTTGCTCCCAGCAACTCTGTGTCTTTCACCTCATCCGTGACCTTTAGTGGCTTCTCTGCACTCTTCTAGGTTTCCCTCAGTCCGAGCCGGGTCTAGAGCTAGAAGCACCTGGTATTTCTGCCTCCTGTCCAAGTGACAGAACACTAAGTCCCAGATATAATATATGTATGTGTATATACAGAGGGAAAGACAGAGGAGAGAGACACAGGCATTTATGAAACACAGTACAAGACTGAAAACAAAAAGAGGAAGATAATTAATTACTCAATTTCAGACACTATTAGTGAAAATCCAAGGAAATTTGTCTACAATTCCACATCAAGTTGAATGAATGGTGGTTTTCCCCTCACTCATTCTCTAGTCATTATCCAGGAACATATTTAATGAGGACATATTATACTGACATCTAGAGATATTCGAGCCTGCATTGTTGTATATTTTCCAGTTGACTATTGCTTCTTTTTGTCTTAAAGCAAGTAGTGTCTAACCCTTTTCTCTTACCTCCACTGCTCAGAATTAACTGCTGGTTCTGGATCCCTCACTCTGCTTTCTGTTTATCTACAATATTTGCAGTAAAGACACATATAAAAGAATGCTTTGTATTTGCATTTAAAAAGTGGGGCCTTGTGGCTTACATTTCTCTGGTTCTTGGATGTCTCACCTGTAAATGCAACAAGACACTACTTTGTGGTCATTTACAATATTTTTATGCCAAATGCCAATTGACCTATGTGAAACGAAATCTAAAAAAGAAAAGAAAAAAAGAAAATCTTTCCACTTAAGAAATCAAAATATAACTCAAGTCCCTACCACCATTACACACACATAAAATTATTACATTTTAAGGAATGTCTTCCTTATTATTACATATTCATAGTTGAGCAAAATAGACATATAAAGCTAATTAAATTACGACTCACTTTATGGATAAAATGTGGCCCATGGACCATGGCTGGTCCACAAATTGTTACGGATTTCCAATGAGTTAAGTATAGAAATTGAGAATTTGGAAACATTTATAGTAATTTGGAGATTAATTTTATCTCTGTTGAGTCTATTGAGAAAAATATGGGCTTGTATTTATATGCTATTTTAAATTTTATTTCTCATGTGCAATAGATTGGGAAAAAAAAAAAAAAAAAACTTATCTTGCACCAGAGAAAGTATGAGGAGCACCACTGCACAGCAATAGTCATTGTATCCTCACATATATACTACCTTTCACTCTTTTAAAACCTCTGTTGTACTCATAAAACAGTTGATTATGAGATATTTATTAAGTGTGTACTATATGTTGGGCACCATGGAAAAGCACAAAATGTGATAAGGCAAGCCTAAAATCTGGTTGGAAAAGTCGAACAAAGATCAAGGATATAGTTAGAAAAATCAGATAGTTTGTAATGAAGCCCGAATCGTGGGCTGTGGCTGAACCAGAATCACCAGAAGCTGTTAAAAGTTTTCCCAACATCTTGCTTTAACTACCTCTAGCCAACAAAGGGCCCAGAAAATTCATTGCTTTGATGTTCATTTGCCATGCCCTTTACTTAATCTAAGAAACTGTTCAAGCAGACATCAAGACTGGACATTTTATGAAAATCCTTAATACTTGTGAATCCTGCTTTTTCTTCTCTCTTTACCAACAGATCTCTTACTGCAGCAGTCACAGAAAAGCTGAGCTGAGGAGAACCAAATCATTTGCAATGTTCAGATCAATAAAATGCACTTTTGGAACCTTTTATGACACCTCATAATAGACTTCACTTCACCTCATCAAATAATGAAAAGAGAAAATGAAACCCTCTCCTTGACAACAATTTGGACTCAGTGAGAATGTATTAAATCAACTGCCCTAGGACAAAAAGATATTTGTCATCCCTCAATAGATGGGAACTGACAGATCTTAGAGGATTAAGTAGAGCCCTTTTATTGTTTATGCTTCATACCTCACATCTTTGTCCTGAGGCCAAAGCCACCTGGAGTCCTTTGCTGTACACACACAAGACTGACATTTGTTTTAATCTATGAAAAAGCATAGGCACCATAGTGGCAATGAAGTCCCAATGGTCCTTTAGCTACTTTGAGGCTTTTCTGACATTACCAGATAGTAGCAGATATATAGAGATGTTCAAAGTCAATTTCACATTTTGAAACATTCCCATCTAACTGTCAGCATTCTTCATGTTACAGTGATAATCACAGAACCACATGTAAGCAACATAAGATTTGAGAGTCTTTTTTAAATATGTGTGAAATTATTTTAATCATTTTACCAGCACTCTTTCACTAAAGTATCTTCCCAGTAAGTTTTGAAGGGTGCTTTTCAGCAACAGAGAAAAAGGTATAATTGTACATCATTTGTGCCATTTATCATGGATTTGGGTCTATACAACTGATTTTCCAGTACCCGTTGTTCTTCACTGAGTTATTTATTTTCAACAGTAGAGTTGGGAATTTAAAATTGAAATGACCTAAGTATTAACTCATAAGTTCTGTATAGACTTTGGCATTCATCCAAATGCTATAACCCTAAATGTGGTGAAATAAATTGGAATGTCACAGAAGAGGGGCGGGAGATCAAGGATGAAGAAATAATAATGTGATGAGTGTTTTTGACATGGATCATGGTGAAGACAGTATAACTGGAAGCATGGATTTATGTAAAATTTGCAAGAAATGCCAATGTTATTCCTGAAAATTTTTAAAGCTAAGTTATTCCTATCACACTAATTCCAGAATTTCATTATCACAGCACCTTAATCATTAATTGGAGAATAGTATACTCTAGCATAAGATCCATAACTGATTTAACTTGACATCATATGTTTACAAAGTAGTATGCCAGGATCTTCCTTTGACACTTAGGTATCTTTCAGAACAAGAAGAATCAAATACATAAAAGGAATTGACTAACAAAGTAATTTGACCATTTATATAAATAGTATCCTAGTCAGAGAAAATCTTCCTAAGCCATCCTTGATCCCCCGCCCCTATTCTGTGACATTCCAATCATGAGCCTAGCTGTCATCATCAGTAGGCTGTAAAAGTCCCTATTTATTTCTCTGTGTGTTCCTAATACTGTGTACAAAGCCTCACTGGTATACAGTAGACATTTCATAAGTGTTTCAATGAGTGAATAAACTCAAGTTTTCTGTTTTAAATTGAATAGAAAAAAATAAAACTTTCTAACTGGCAAAGAAATAAGAAAACACAACCCACTGTACTTTGGGGATTTAGCTGAGATCAGTAAAATAATTTTTTTTTTTTTTTTTTTTTTTTGCAGTACGCGGGCGTCTTACTGTTGTGGCATCTCCCGTTGCGGAGCACAGGCTCCGGACGTGCAGGCTCAGCGGCCATGGCTCACAGGCCCAGCCGCTCCACGGCATGTGGGATCTTCCCGGACGGGGGCACGAGCCCTCATCCCTTGCATCGGCAGGCAGACTCTCAACCACTGCGCCACCAGGGAAGCCCAATTTGGTTTTTTTTAACTGATTTTTATTGGAGTATAGTAGCTTTACAATGTTGTGTTAGTTTCTACTGTACAGCAAAGTGAATCAGCTATACGTATACATATATCCGTTTGTTTTTGGATTTCCTTCCCATTTAGGTCATCACAGAGCACTGAGTAGAGTTCCCTGAGCTATACAGTAGGTTCTCATTAGTTATCTATTTTATACATAGTATCAATAATGTATATATGTCAATCTCAATCTCCCAATTCATCCCACCTCCCCTTCCCCGCTTGATGTCCATACATTTGTTCTCTGCGTCTGTGTCTCTATTTCTGCTTTGCAAATAAGCTCATCTATACCATTTTTCTAGATTCCACATTGAGTTAATATATGATATTCGTTTTTCTCTTTCCAACTTACTTCACTCTGTATGACAGTCTCTATGTCCATCCACATCTCAATCCACATACAAATGACCCAATTTTCTTCCTTTTTATGGCTGAGTAATATTCCATTGTCTATATGTACCACATCTTCTTTATCCATTCCTCTGTTGATGGACATTTAGTTTGCATCCATGTCCTGGCTATTGTAAATAGTGCTGCAATGAACATTATGGTACATGACTCTTTTTGAATTATGGTATTCTCTGGGTAGATGCTCTGTAGTGGGATTGCTGGGTCATATGGTGGTTCTATTTTTAGTTTTTTAAGGAACCTCCATACTGTTCTATATCAATTTACATTCCCACCAAGAGTGCAAGAGGGTTCCCTTTTCTCCACACTCTCTCCACATCTATTGCTTGTAGATTTTTTAATGATGGCCATTCTGACAGGTGTGAGGTGATACCTCATTGTAGTTTTGATTTGCATTTCTCTAATAATTAGTGATGTTGAACAAAATTTGGGACTAAAGACTTAGAGACAAAACTAAGGATGCAAGTACTGGCAAGAATAGATAGAGACAAAACTAGAGAAATTTTATTAGAAAGACAACCAGTCTAGAAATATAACTGTTTCCAAATATCCCAGTTACAAATCAATGCGAGCTATTTTCTAGTAAATCTGTTAACACTTACAGAGGCAAAGCGTTAGAGGCACTCTATAATGACCTACTTTAAGGAAGAGTTTGTGAACTGTCATTTAAAGGGCAGGAATTTGCCAGGATTTTATCCCTACTGAGCGCAACCTGCCACCTGGTGGTGACTTCCCTGAATTGCAGATGTTTGACCTGGGCTGTCTTTAAGGAACTGTGCCGCAAATCCCACCAATATAAAGCAGTGGAGGTGATAGTGGTCCATAGGAACACACCACTACCACCACCATCATCACAAAACCACACAAAAAAAGAAAAGATGAAAAACCAAGCAAACAAACAAACAAACCAAACCTGTTTTCATTATCCATCCCCAAAAAGAAGTCTAGGCTAAAATGAACTTTTGGAACAAATGTAGATTGAGTTCAGCACGTGACCCATTCTCGTTCTGTGCCACTTTTCTACATCTACCAGTAAAATCATTGCCCTTGTCCAGCCCAATAGCCCTTCTGACACCAGCTAACCTGAGCACATCCCCTGTGTGCTTGAAATCTTTCCTTCTACTCTACCATAGCTACCACTAGTTGGAAAACTCACATGTCCAGAATTCCAGAAAAGTGATACAAGGTGCGTCGTTTGTCAAAGTGCCAAGGCCTAGATAAGGCCTATCTCAATGAAAGTGTACACAATAAGTAAATTAGTTACTGTAAACTACTATTTTGCCTCTTTGTGTATGATGCTAAGCATTTTAGTAAAGGAGTCTCATTTTTCACAAATGTGTTTCAAAATACTAATTGATGATGTGATGACTATGATGAGTTATGTTTAGTAAATATTATATGGAATATAAGCAGAAATACATTCATTACTATAAGCAGAAATACTTTCCTTACTATTTGTGATTTATGCCCTAGAAATATTTAAAAGAAAAAGACATTTATAAACTACCAGAATATAAGCACTATTCTCCATAGTCAAGGGTCCATAACCCAGGAAATTAAGCAATTGTTCAGTAGATGTGAAAAAGGTGGTTCAAGAGAAAAAGAATGACACTTTTTATTAAAGAAAAGGAGTCTTTCAGAAAATAAGTCTATATCCATCTACTGTCTCTGAGTTATAGTTTAGTCTCTGAATGGCTTTTAGTGGGAGATGTTAGGTTCTGGGCACTTGATCACTTTGAGGCATCCCAGACCTTCCATGGAAATAGTATGTGCTCTCCTAAGATCATTGCCATTAGAAGAGATACCACTTTGCATTCTCTAGTTTTAGTCTAGCTATTACTCTCAAGAATTATAATGACATGAATTATAGCCATCATTTATTTACACTACTTAAACAATTATGATTTGTGACAAATCCAGGTTCTGCAGCATTTGATGGAATCATCAAGTGTCTTTATCTATATGGAATTAGAATTGGGCAACCCTTAGAATAGATTCAAGGTAATTTTACAGTGAAAAATTCTGGAAAAGAACAGAGAGAGATGATCATTATGCCCAATTAATAAAATGACTCAGCTGGAAGAGATCTAAAATAATAATAATAAGTCTAATTTACCAAGAAGTCAATCAAGTATCTATGGCATTTAGTTCTTGTAAACAGTCCCTACACATCTTGCCTCAGCTGGGCAAGAACAACTTAATTGCTTTGCTGTTTCTCAGTGCAAAGCCAAGGTCAGCATTTTAAGGTCAAACTCTGGGACTTTTATTCAGTTACCAAGATTGAGAGCTCCTTGAGGAGTCCAGAGGTATGTCTCAAAATGGGATTGAGATTTTGAACAAGTCTTTGCCCTCACTTTCTATAGCATATTCAATCAAAAGTTTAGTGTCATCGTATTTGTTATAAAATTAAATAAGGTATATCATGCCTGAATACCTAAAGATAAGAAAAAACATTGCATGTATCAGAGAATGGAAAAAATGGAGAAATAGAAAGAGAGAGATCAAGGGAGAGAGAGATACAATTTTATAGATTAAATCACTACAATGTTTAGGATTTTAAGCTGTATAAAATTAATGTGGGTAGACTTTTTAAATTCCTTTACAGTAAAAAGAAGCAAAAGCACTTATCTTAAATTCAACATCAAATTCCTATTTTTAGCTTTCAATACCATACTGACACATCAGAAGAAATGAAGCTCTGTGTCAAAACTCCAAAGGAACAAAGAGGAAGTAGCCTCTTTCAAACCAAAACATGTCTTTCTCTGAAGAAAAATGGGAAAATTGAGTTAATATGCCATGACAGTCATCAGGGCTGATCACATAATATTCTTACTCTCCTTCCAGGTACATGGAAAGATTATAGTTTCAAAATAACATGAAGTTTGGTGAGATCATAGACTTATGTGGGCCAATGAAATGTGACAAGTAACACACCTACGACATTTGTACTTTCTGGATGGAAATTTAAGGGCCAGTGTGTGAGCTTTAACTCTGTGTGTGTTTTTTCCTTCTATATCAGTAACAAGTGATAGCACATAGAAAATAAGAGAGAGCAGCTGGGTCCTGGAGTGAGGAAACAGTGGAGATTTCCCCAGCCAACCCAGACTGATATGTAGCATGAATAATAAATAAATATTACTATTTTAAGCCAATAAGATTCTGGGCTTATTTGTTACAAAGCCTAGTCTATCTATCCTGCCCAATACATACAAATAGAATATCAGGTTCAAGGCTGACAAAGGCACAGAATGCGATGGCCATAGAAAAGAGTTAGTTCCAGGTAATTGAAGCTTTATTAGAAGACAGTATGTTGTAAATGATACAGACTTTGCTCTTCTACTTCCTGCCTTTAAGATCTTGGATAGTTTATTCTCCCTAACATAGTTTTTCTGATGATCTGATGATCTCTTTAGTAAACATTAGGCATAAAATAGACAGTCAACATATTTTAATATTTTTTCTTTCCTTTCATATAATCATACAAGTCACCAAGGACTTAGACCTAAAATGAATAATTATTAATTATAATATTAAAACCCCATGCTATCTGCAGTGTGGATCAAGTATAACCTATCTTTGGGAGAGCAATAAGACTGAGATTTCTGAACTACTATATTCCAAGTATAGATTTCCTAATATGACTGCTACACAAACCAACCAGAGCAATAAAACAGATAATTATTCACAGTGAAATTGAGGGCCCAATAGTTTAAATAATAGCCAAGTTGCCAGAAATAACTTCCTGAAAATAGAAACTCTTTAAGTTTGTGGATAGTTCAGGTTTGTTTTGTTTTTTTTTTTTTTTTTTTGCTTTTGTTTTAATTCATTCCTGCTGGTTATACGTGCTATTAGACTAGTGTGGAAAACTCACACTAGTGACTTGGACACTTAATAGGTTCTCCTCCATGTGCTGTAGCCACTCTATGTGTATATTAGTCACAATAGATTAGGCTATGCCTTGGTCAAAAAAACAAACTCTAAATCTTAGTGGCATAAAACAAAGATTCTTTGTGACAAATGTGCTACCACAGGCAACTTACAGTGGGTCTATATATTAGTGATATGACAATATTAAATATGCTAATATTATATAACATTTAACATCATATTTAAGATATTTGATATTATATGGACAGTAAAGCTTCATAACAACATAGCATGAAAGACTATAGAAATTTGAGTCTTTTCAATCACACTGTTGTTATATAGATTATCTTCAATTTCTGCCAGTTCTGCTAACATGTGTAAACTAATGTATATAAACACATCCTAAACTAGAGTTCTAATTGGAATGATCTCATGATTCTTACATTAGTTTCTTCACATTAAATCTGCAACAAACATGTTCTAGGCTATAACACACTGAGTATTGGAATAAAATCAAAGACTAGGCTCACTAGAATCATCAGATGAGCTCTTTGGACTAAATTTGTCAGTCATTTGGTCAAATACTTGGCTTGGTGGATAATTAGGTTGATAAACCTTTTCACTGAGTAGTGGTTAAATGAACTAAATTTACCAGCTACTTTGACAACATGATGTGGAAAATATTCCAAACTCATTATTCATTTGAACTCTTTCCAGACCAAATGTAAAGTGTAGCACATTATTATGGCTTCCTTGAACTGACAATGTCTTTTGAGACATGTTTATTTTCTAGGAAGACTTTGAGAAATACATTATTAAGTTTGGCCCTATCTATTAAAAATAAGCACTGTTCTTAGATCAAAGTGAGCAAGGTGGATTTAAAGTATGATTTAAGTGCAGTGCATAGTTTATTCTCTCAGCTGTTGCCGGGTACCTGAACAGATATCCGCGCAGAATGCTGAGGAATGTATTTTCGTATAAATGATACCACAGTCTTAAAAGGAACCCAAGCAGATCCGTACACATCATCACATCTTCCTTACCCTTTCCTCACTCAAGCAGGACCACATGCAGCCTGGAGCCAACAATATGGTGAACATTAAGGTTGCCATATTTAGGACACATGTATCAATATGTTAAAGAAGCACTTTTTTGTTATTTATCTGAAATTTAAATTTAACCAGCTGGTTTGTATTTTATCTGGAAATCCTGGTGACAGCACAGTTCCTTGAGATACAGTAGTGGTCAGGTTAAATAATTGTTAATATTTCTTCTGTTTTCTCTGCATTGGGATGAATTATTCATCTGTGTTGAGCAGTGTGCAAATGATAATAAAGCCAAATCCACATTTTTGTAACACTCCTGACAAACTGCTGCAATATTAAAGAATTAAATTACAAGTCCTGTATTGCTTACCTGCATGGCCCTCATCCCTATTTTTGAGGCATTTCAATCAACGTTGCAATATTCACCAAGTTGCAAGGTATTAAACATATATTTTATCTGTCCTGAAGTAGCATTGATTTTGAAACTGTAAGATCTTCTGGTTTTTGTTTTTGTTTTTGTTTCCAGATTATTGATGGTCAAACTGACCATTTGGGTTTTAAATTAGGTTTTCCATGGCTAACATACTTCACTTCGGCACTTACTATACAAGCAACAATTATGTCATCACAAGGCTCTGGTACAACATGAAGAGAGTGTAAATGTCAGGATTGATGACTATGGCTCAGAGCCAACTCATTAAAAGCAATGGTGTGAATAGTACAACTGTATTGCCTTTGAAAGAACCGAGTATGTATTATCCACCTATCAGTGCACCAAAGCAGCATCATAAACATAGATCTCTAACTGAAGCCCATTTAAATGAGGAAAGGGTGTATATTAATCTATGAAATTGATTTTACCCAGGGGGAAAAATTGTTCTCTGTATTTATGAAAGTTAAAGCATTCAGTGCACAGAGAAGCACTTATCAAATGAGCATCCATAGTATGTAGATGCATTTTACTAATGATTCCTGCTAAGATAAATAGGCAATGCTCATAAAAGATGCTACTATAATTTGCTAGAAATAAAAGAACTAAAATAGAGCAACATGTATACAGCTTTTTGGAAAGCATAGAGAGGAAATTTTCTAAATTACTGAGCCTCTATATTTGATATATTTAATTTGAAATTCATTAATAAAACATGACAGTAATTTTATACACACACACACACACACACACACACACACACACACACACACACACAAATAACTCAGTATTTTTTATATTTAGTATTCCCTACAGGTAAGTTAATAAATTGTTTGGTGATAATTGTATGCTTCAGATCCTCCTTTATTTTCAGAATTATAGGATCCCAATAAAAACTTTTAGATTGGAAAAATTATTTAAATGTTGACTATTCCCTATTCTCTACATTTGCAAAAAGATCAGGAAATTTCAATTTACACGCATAACTTCAAAACTAAGCAAGATAGCTCAGCAGGACTTTTTCCACGATGCTTACCGTTCGGATATCTTTGAAGCCATATCATCTCGTCTTTAAACAGCATTAGCTAAGCCCGAAGGTACAAGATTTTTTTCCCAGTAGCCTCTTAGCAGATGTATCTGGACACATCTTCTACATGCTAATACCCAATTTACAGATTCCAGGGAAAACTGAAATTTCACATAGTATGAGGAAGTGAAGTAAGAAATACCTATTTAAATTTCTGGGGAATGGGGAACAGATGGTTTTAAGTATTCTCATGCACACATTGAGTCTCTGAATCCACACATGACCTTGCAAGATTAACGTACTTATCCTCATTTTTCAGACTGAGACACTGAAAAATGCAAAAGATAAAGGTCCCAACACTAACAAATGGAAAATATTTGAACCTCGGACTTCCCATTTTTAGGTCAGTACTTTTCCACAGGATCCCTGCTGCCCCTTGGAGTGGGAGGAGGGCAATGTGGAGGAGGCTGCTTGACTTGTGGCTAAGCCTGACCTTTTGTCACATTATCTTCTTCCTAAAAAAAAAAAATATATATATATATATATACATACATATATATATATATATATACAATATCTCCTTGTTCCCCAACTTTATTGGTTGAAATCATCCATGTAACACTTGGTATGAAATCCAGATGTCAGCTTTAATTCCAACCCCTCTCCACCAGGTAATCAGCAAATTCTGTCAATTCACCTTCAGATGCAGTTCTTTGTCTCTGCCTTCAAGTGCCACTGCTTCTGTTCAGGTCTTCATTGTTAGCCCACCTGGACTGCTACTCTACCACCTTCAGTAGTCTTCCTAGTAACAATTTTTTCTTCTGTCACTTCCGATCAAGTCTCCACCTTTAACTCTTGCTAAAATTCAAATAGAATCATGCACGCCGTTCCCCTGCTTTACTTATTTCCATGCCACCCAAACTGTCCACGAATTAGATTCAGACATCTTTGCATGGCATAACTAAGTCTTTTGAAGATCCAGCCATCCTCTTTTCTTTTAGATTTATTTCCCACTCCTGACCCAAATGAACTGTTTTGAAGTATCACCAGTTTTGTGATCACCTATCTATCCTTGTAATTTTTTAACTCTTGTCCTCTATAACGCTGTCCCCTTTCCCTAGAACAAGCTTGATCTCTAGTTCTAGCAAATAAAATTTTGTTCACTACTACAGTCTGAATGTTTGTGCCCCCATCCTCAATTCGTTGGTTGAAACTTAATGCCTAATGGGATGGTATTAGAAGGTGGGGTCTTTGAGAGGTGCTTAGATCATGAAGGTGGAGCCCTCGTGAATGGCGTTAGTGCTGTTATAAAAGAGTCCTCACGGAGCTCCCTTGTTCCTGCTATCATAAGGACACAGTGAGAAATTGGCAGTCTATAAGTCAGGAAGTGGGCTCTCAGCAGAACTCAACCAGGCTGGACTCCAGCGTCCAGAGCTGTGAGAAGTAAGTGTCTGTTGTTTATAAGCTAACAAGTCTAGGGCATTTTGTTACAGCAGCTGAAATGAACTAAGACACTCATTTTCAAATGGGTTCATATAACATTTCCTCAAAGAACTGCAGCCTTCAGTGAGAACCATTCTCCCTTCCTCTCTCTCTCTGTTTGTCTCTCTCTCTTTCTTTGTGTGTGTGTGTGTGTGTGTGTGTATGTGTGTGTATTTTCCCAAAGCATTTTGAGTAGTGGCACCATAGAAGATTTCCAAAAATAAAAAAAAAATTGTGCCTTTGTTTAAAACTCTTTACTAGTTACTTATTTGCTTGAGGTTAAACATGCTAACTTTTTAGAATAGCATGCAAGGCCTGACTATTGTTTTTCTAGTCAGGGTAATTCCTCATTAATTATTTCCTTTCATTTAGATTTCACCAAAACCCATCTTTTTCTCCAAATATATCACCATTATCAGTACCTCCTTAGATTTTCTCAAGCTGTTTTGTTTTTCATTTATAATTATATTAAAGAATTTTTAATAATACAGGTATTTGCAATAATGTGCTATGCAATTAAAAATCAGGCCACAAAACAGTTTGCATGACATGGATTCTGTTTTAAACAGATACTCAATTTAGTTTGGTGGATAAAATCATATTCCAAAATGAGCATCAGCAGTAGGAAAAATAGTTGTGATGGAAAATTTAGTAAGATGTGAAGCTGACAGTCTGAAAGGAAGAGAAGTTGAACAAGAAAGTTGAAGATGGGATCAATGACAAAGTCAGGCAGTTTTCATGCAAACTGCCAATGTCTATACCAATTATAGATATAATAAAAATTAATTTATTTGTCACCATTGAGGGGGAGGGTTTTTTTTAACATCTTTATTAGAGTATAATTGCTTTACAATGGTGTGTTAGTTTCTGCTTTATAACAAAGTGAATCAGTATACATACACATATATCCCCATATCTCTTCCCTCTTGTGTCTCCCTCCCTCCCACCCTCCCTATCCCACCCCTCTAAGTGGTCACAAAGCACTGAGCTTATCTCCCTGTGCTATGTGGCTGCTTCCCACTAGCTATCTACTTTACATTTGGTAGTGTATATATGTCCATGCCTCTCTCTCGCTTTGTCACAGCTTACCCTTCCCCCTCCTCGTATCCTCAAGTCCATTCTCTAGTAGGTCTGCGTCTTTATGGGGAGAGAGGTTCTGAAGAAGGTCTCAGAATACCCAAGATTTACCTTCTTTTAGTATCATCATAAAAAATAATCATTTTTGGAGGAAATATTTTCAAAACATATTCAGCAATTCCATATTTTCTTTAAGAAGGATACAAAAATGCATTTGTCCTGATGAATCAACATTACTATGATTAGTTTCCATTTATATACCAAATACTGACTTGCTTATTTTTTTTAAATCTGTTCATTGTAATATTTTGTTGAGTTTATTTGCCTCTTATGAAATACACTCTCCATAAATGTTTTAATTTCTACTTGTTATCAGCTGTAACTGATAAAAAATAAAATTTTGATTGTAAAATTTCTATACATATTGAGTCAACAGGCAGGGAATAAAAGTCATACATACAAAGTGAAATTCAAGCACTATAGCATACAGCCTTTGTAATTGTTTTCTGTTGATCTGTGTTTTCCTTCATTTTCCTCACATTTTTTCCTTTTGTCAATTAAACTTGCCAAAAAAATTAGGACAAGTTGTATGCTGAAGTAGATGGACAGGTAAATGAAATAAAATATACTTTTCAGAAAATCTAGAACACCATTTATTGTAAGATACACCATTATTTTATCATCTTCTAAAAAAGAAAAATACTTTTTTTAAGAAAAATACTTTTAATTAAACTTTTCTTATCATATAAAATTGTTTCATTATAAATTCAATAGATGATCACTTAAACACTTATTTACAAATGTTTTTTTTTTTACCTTCACAGTAAAAAAAAAGGAAGAAAATATACATGGAACAAGTTGATTATGATACTACTCAAACTTCTTGAGCAACTTCATTTTTGTGTGAATCTATTTCCTATCATTCTGGCCTTCACCATGGGATATAATTTTCCTCAACTTGATTATGTAGTTATAACATTTTCCCTCCCATAATTTTCATCAGTCATTTTATCAGTTTTCACTATTAACCAACTGAAACTCACCTATAAAATCTGAAAAGGGGTAATACCATGCTTATTTTTCTGGTTTAATTGAGAGAAAATAAGACTTCTGTGTGACCAGACTTTCACTGTGATTTCTCTCTAAAAACTTACAAATTTTCTTCTGATATATACCTCCTGTTTCCTTTATAGCATCATAAAACACAACACACACACACACTTCTAAACAGAAGCTCTTTTTCCCTGGAATCTGAAGTTAAATGTTATAATATATCAATGTAGTTTAAAACTCATAGTAGAGGGTATTTTTAAAATTTTATTATTAATGCTGTTGAGTACATGCCCATATGCCTGGGCCTCTGTGATCTGCCAGAGCCATTTTGCCTCAGTTGATTTACTAGATTTGCTATTCGCTTTCATGAACAAAAATACTTCCTTCTAGTACAAAAGAATATCCAGTTACTACATTTCCTGGGAAACTCATCTTATACCAAGATGGTAGACAGGACATCAGTCTTCTGGGTTCTCAAAAATCCCTTCCAGCTTACTTTCATCTTCACTCTAATATGACCTCAGGTGTCCTCCACAATAACCATTGTGTGTTCAGCTAACACCTGTCTGTTTCAATTATAAAAATGCTTAGAGCAATTAACCTTGAAAGAAACAGTCTCAAGGATCCGTCCCTCAGGTTGACCCATCTTGAACACAGTTTATTCCTGTCATTCCTTTGTTAATGTCACTTAATGTGTCTCTAAAACACAATTTTATCTATTTTCATTAGGTGAAAGAGGTTCAATTAATCTCAGAATATGGTGCCTTGCAAACATTGTGGTCGGAAATTCACCTGCCTCATTAACAAGGATAAACTCAGCAACCAAAAGGAAAAACAAAACGCAAATGCAAGTGCTCCAGTCCATGAGCATTCCCAAGACCCACCATAGCTGGTGTTTTGAGTAAGACTCCAGCTGTGCATCTAACAGCCCTTGGAATTGACAGCACTGGTGGTTTTACGCCAAGCCAGGGCAGATGGGACTCTCTTTTTTTAGCTACAGTGGGCATAATGTTGGCAAAGAACTTCAGTAACAATCCTGCCTGTCAATAGGTCTGCCCTCTCTCAGAAAAGAACTAAGGCACAGGCATGAACTAAAGATGGTGGATAATGTGATAGTGTCTGTGGGGAAAAGAAACTCTCTGTTTAATAGACAGTATTATAAATATTATAATAGAGTTATTAGTGAGAGCAGACTGAAAACCAGCTGCATCGTAGCAGTCAAAAATGCTATAGCCTCAGGTTTGAATATGAGAGTGCACAGCTGAAGAAATTTTGCATCAAATGTTCCATTCTGTAGAATCGATGAAGCTGGAGAAAAAGAACAGTGTATTCTGCTAATGACTCCAGGAAGAAGGGCATATCATTATTCAGAAGGCCTTATCCACTATTTGCTTCTGATGAACAGTAGTGATGATATCTGAGTGACTCTTTTGACAAGTGCATCTCTAGTTGAAATATTAGGAACTGCAGGGCACGTCTCTCAAGGGGAAAAGGGAACCTGAGAAATCTTAACAGTGCTTTCTGGGATAGAAAAATTCCCCAGGTCTCTCAGGACATAGCCATGAGAGGATGAATGAGAGACAATGTGGCATGATTTTGCATGTATGTTAGACTCACCAGCTTATATACACACACATATCATTGAGGAGTACTATCATGGAGAGGTCAACTGGTCTCGTACACCTGAAGAAAGTTCTGCAGGAAAACTGTAGAAACTAAGTGCTATTCAAAACCATATTTACACTATAGGTTACTAAGCAACTTCAGACAAATTTTCTACCTTAATCCCTCTTAAGTTTTTTAGGGGTAATGGACATCCACATTAACTCCAGACCTTGAAAATGAGTGGGACAGATAAGTCAACTGGGGCCTTCAGGGTTGAGAAGAAGCCATTATAATGAATAGACAGAGCCATGGAAAATATTTTCTGCTAATGAATAGCCCTTAATCTGTGACCTACATATAATAGTACACTGTCACTCTGGTTGCTATAACACATACATAGTAGGGAAGGATTTAAAGGCTGATGAATTATGATACAAAATCTTTTCTTCTGTAATAGCAGTGTTTGAATTAAAGTGAAAGTATTGGTCTATTAAATATAACCATTTAGGCCACAGTTCTAAGGCTGAGGAAAAAAAATATAATTTTGAAAGCAAAATTTTAGGAAAGGCCACAGGAAAAGAAGCCTGTTGTTCCTTGGGAAGCAGTCTTAGAAACAACTGATACTGAAGCCATTCTTTTCCACTCAAAATGATATCCCCAATCACAGTGACCTTCTCAGGAAGCTAAACTGATGACATCTGAGTTACAGCAGATTTAAGAATTGAATAATGAGGGCTTCCCTGGTGGCACAGTGGTTGAGAGTCTGCCTGCCGATGCAGGGGACACGGGTTCGTGCCCCGGTCCGGGAAGATCCCACATGCCACGGAGCGGCTGGGCCCGTGAGCCATGGCCGCTAAGCCTGCGCGTCTGGAGCCTGTTGCAGAAAGAATTGAATAATGAGTGGGAGGAAACTGATCAGTGAGGTTCCTGGCCAGTGGACTAAAGTGGCTAAAAAGATCAGAAATATTTGAGCAGCAGTCATGTGTTTAAGTAGGAGTTCCTGGGACTTCCCTGGCGGTCCAGTGGTTAAGACTTCATGCTTCCACTGCCGGGGTGCGGCTTCGATGTGGCAACATGCCGCATAAAGGAGCTCCCTGACACAGCCTTCTGCAACAGATGAATTTCATAGCTTTGCCCAGCCAGTGGCAGCCTGGGCAAGGAGAAAGTACAACCATGAAATACAGATTTAAAGAGCAGCTCAGGAAGACACCACAAGTTAGTTTTGCAAACTGGTTAATATTGAATGAGACACTAAAAACAGATTTCTTTTTTAATTCTAGAAGGATAGTCCACTGACCCATGAACTCTCTTCTCACCAGTCTGGATCTAGAGGCAGAGTTAAGAGTAATGTGCTAGATAACTGTAGCTGATGCTGCCAGTCACCAGGTCTCACCTCCAGGGCCCCCTCAGTACCTGTTCCCACTGAGCTCTCCACAGTGGCAGAGGCCATCTCAGCTTTGCTGCAGGACAAGCCAGAGCACTTCAGAGCGAAGAGATCTGAGGCCGCCCACAACCAATAACAAACAGGAAGTGGTGGGCAAACAAAATAATCTCTCACTCCTCTAGAGGGACAATTCTGAGGTTTGCGCTACCCAGAGCCCCGATTTCCGACAACAATAACAGACTCATAAATGCAGCACATGCTGGGCTATATGGGAACAAACAGAAGTTGTACTGGATAAAAATACATGGTGAAACAAAGGAACTGGAAAACAGAAATGCAGAGATAAGAGGGGAGCTATGTCTTAGGTCCAGGATGGGTAGAGGTGTTTGCTATGTTCAGGGAGAGGCTGAGTGCCCACCCTCGCCTTTCTGCCCCTCCCGTCCCCTCAGAAACCCTTTGTGACTGAGCCATAACTCTGTGATGTGCATCTACGTCCAGAGGTCACTTTCTCAGGGGCCACCTACCTGAGGCAGCAAGGCTCTTCAAATGATGGAGAAGTATCTCTCCTTTTGAACTTCCATTTTTATGTTTTGTGTGGTGTGTGGTTCCTCATTGTACTTTTCTACCTTCTAAGGAATAATCCATCTTCACCAATACTTTGGAAAATTAGAGACAGTGATCAGGTGAGGAAATGCGTGGCCCAGACCACAGAGCAGCTGTACTCTGGTTTCTCCTGTTCTTCTCCTCACCACACTACATCAGCTACATTGGCAAAGAGAGAAGCATGAGCTCTCAGGACCAATTAGAACACCATCCTTTCAGGAAACAAGACAAATCTTTGTGCGTGTTGGATGGCTCCGTGGTATAATTTCAAACACAGTGATTCAGTGACCCTGGGTTTGGTTATAAGGAGAGTTCCAGATACCTGCAGGAGAACCTTGAACATTGTACCCCAATCCTTGAACATCAGTCCCTTCCCCTTCCCAGGTGAGGCAGACAAGTCTTTGTGATCAGACAAGTCTTTGGGATCAGTGTTCGGGAGAGCAGAAGGGAGTCCCTGAGAGCCTCTGATCAGGGGCAAGAGCCTTAGCTCTACCCTGTAGGATTGCAATGCTGTGTCCTTCTTAATCGGAGGAATACTGACTGAAACATCAATCGAGGATCATGTAGAGAAGGAAACTCTTCGAGTTTTCCAAAGAAGAAATATAAGAAAATATTGTTGTGCTCTTATAAAAGAACAGGTAAGTAACACAGAGCTCCATTTATCCAATGTAGAAAGTCATGAGTATTGAGTGCCTGCACCTTTACAAGGGAGGAGAGAGTTGGGTCTTAACTTTTTCTTTTTAGTGTCTTATTCTTGTCTTTCAGAATCAAGGCAGAGACAGGACAGGTGGGGGGAAAGGGGGCAGCATTACAAGGTTGGTTTTGACTCATTTATTCCTGAGCTCTCCACATGTTACTTACAATCTCCTCTTCCATGGGTTCCTATGTCCACAATCTCAGAGGGCTTTGGTTGGTAATACTGAATACAAGTCTTTCAATAAACAAAATGAAGCCCACAGCAAGGAGGATTCATAGGAAGAGAATCAGAGCCTGAGATACATCTCAGATTCTCTGCTCTGCTTACCCATGGGAATGAATGATGAACTCGGGAAATGGGTGTTGCCCAAAAGGTGAATGTGTAAGATGTAATGGAAGGACTGTCAGCTGGTTTTGGAGGCAGACTTCTGGGTAATGTCTTTGGACAAGTTGTGTCATCCTCCCAGGTCTCACATTCCTCTGTGCGACAACACCTGGGGGGTGTAACCAGCTCAGTAATTGTGAGACTCACAGGGGATAGACTTTGGAATCCAATGAGTCAATTACAAATTACTACACACACTTGAGCTCTACTGTTATTCTCATTGATCATTTTGCCTCGTACTGTAATTTCTGGGGCTATCTCAGAGTCTAAAGTAGGCAGGGATCTGCAGAAGACACTACAGTTCCTGCCAAGAGGGTACAGGCTTATCTCAAAAGCCAATTTACAACTAGGGTCCAGAGTTGGTTTCACTGACTTTTGCCCTAGAAGAAAGGCAAAATGTCCAGAAGGTTCCCTTCCAGACGTCACTTCAGGGTCAATCTCTAGGCATGGTCCAGGTTCAGGTGAAAGCAGGGATGTCTCTATGGGCAGAAGAGATGCCAAAT